>NC_133515.1:78630714-78931428 GCF_049354715.1 Callithrix jacchus | reverse complement strand
CCAGCAACCAAAACGTATCATAGAATCAGAACCTGAAAAGATACTATTAATAATAAGTAAGGCAATGACTAGACCCTAAATCACTGCATCATCTAGAGATGAAGAGAAGGACTTTGGTCAAAACCCAGGCTCCTTCAGTCATTAGAGGTGGACTGTTGTCAGTTTCTTAATCATATACACCTCTGTTCCCTCAGGTGTAATTTGGCATAAAGACATATTTACCTAAAGGGTTTTTGTGGGTTCTAAGTTAGCTAATATTTTTGTAGTTTTATATAATGCCTAGCATATATATCATGAAGCCTTCATGATAAGCCTTCAATAAATGTTAGCTGTAACCATATTTATCAAATTAACTTCCACTGTATTATAAGCAGTGCTTTACTATATGCCAGTGAACATGGGCATCATTCCTGGAATTGTTTGAGATTTGGGTTTACTTGCACTTACACCAAGAAGGAGCTTTAGCTTCAGAGTTAACCAAACCTGAGAATCAATTCCAGCTTCTTCATTTGCAGGTAGTGAAACTTTAGAAGAACAGTTTTAAATCCCTTTGCTTCAGTTTCCTCATCTTTAAAATGGAATAAGACCTGACTTGTTGGATTGTAATAAATGTTTAGTGAAATAATCTGTGTAAAGTGCCAAACACAAAATGATGTTTCATAATCAGCAACAATATTATAGGAACTAAGAAGAATAAGAACAACTATTCCAGTGATATTTTACTGGGATATATTAAAACGAAAATTCAAGGCCGGGCATGGTGGCTCATGCCTGTAATACCAACACTTTGGGAGTCAGAGGTGGAAAAATGACTTGAGGCCAGGACTTTGAGACCAGCCTGGTCAACATGGTGAAACCCCAGCTTTTCTAAAAATAAAATAAATAGCTAGGTGTGGTGGTGCACACACCTGTGGTCCCAGCTACTCAGGAGGCTGAGACATGAGAATCCCTTGAACCCGGGAAGCGGAGGTTGCAGGTGGAGGTTGCAGTGAGCCGAGATCGCACCACTGCCTTCCAGCCTGGGGGACAGAGCAAGATCCTGACTCAAAAAAAAAAAAAAAAAAATGATGGATTTAGGAAGATGGACCTACTCAGGATTACAGCTCCCAGTCAATCCGCAGAGGGTAAGTGAATGCCGCATTTCCATACAGATCTTTATTGTCCACAGACTAGGAGATTCCCAGGTGTAAGAGCCCCATGGGCCACGCGGCAGTTTGGGCTGCCATGGCTGTTTGGGCCGAGGCTTCAGCGCAGTGACGCTCCGTACAAAATATGCTGGTTTGGTTGTAAAACCGGCAATTGGAGATTTCCAAAGGCAGATTAGCACATTCATCTGATTAAATGAGACTTAAACAGAAAGCCAGCCCAGGAGATTCCCAGGCAGCAATGTGGTTTGAGCCGGTGCAGTGGGTCGCTTCATGGGAAATCACACAGATCCCGGCGCCCTTGCAGCAGGAAACTGGAACACCTGGGAGAGAGTCAACCACTCAGCTTAAAAAAAAAAAAAAGCTCTGAGGCAGGGAGCCAGGTGAGCAGGCTTGGCAGGTCCCACCCCCACAAAAACAAACAAAACAACAATTGGAAACGCTCAAGGTTGAGAGTTTGACAACAAGCACAGGGAAACCAAGAATGGTAAAGCTCGGAGGGGGAGGGGCATCTGCCATTACTGAGACACTCAACCCCTATGGAGCTACACTGCCATTGCTGATGCAGCCTGCCTGCTGAGGCAACCCACCGTTGCCGGGGCAACTCACAATATCAAAGAGAGTCCGCCACTACAGAGGCAACTACACCCATATAAACAGGACTACAGGGAAATACACGCGGCAGCAGGGCGGAGCCCACAGCAACAGGATGGAGCCCATGGAAACAGGGCAGAGCCCATGGAAACAAGGCGGAGCCCTGGCAAGAGGGCGAATCCCACAGCAGCTCAGCACAGCCACTGAAGGCAAGCAGTGATTAGACTGCCCCCTTGCTGGGAAGGAGAGTGCAAAGGATACTCATAAATGGATCCCTAACTCCCCGGGACAGAGCACCTGAAGTACAAAAAGGGACTTTATGAGGTTTACTGCAGCAGACTTAGACGTTCCTGCCTAGCAGCCCTGAATGAACAACAGAGCTCACAGCTCAGCACTTGAGCTCCTATAAAGGACAGTCTCCTAAAGCAGCTCCCTGACCCCCCTATATCAAAAGAGTCACCTCACAGTGGACTGATCAGACTGACATTTGGCGGGCATCATTCAGGGACAATAATAGCAGAAGAAGAAACTGGTAGCAACCCTCATGGTTCTGCAGCTGTAACAGGAGTTCCCCAGGCAAGCAGGGCCTGAAGTAAACTTCAGCAGTCCTACAGCAGTGGGGCCAGACTGTTAGAAGGTAGACTAAGAAACAGAAATACTTCATCATCAACAATCTGGACGTCCACCCAGAGACCCAATTGTAAAATCAGCAACCACTCAGATGACAGGTGAATAAATCCACAAAGATGGGAAGAAACCAGCACAAAAAGTAGGAAAACACCCGAAACCAGAACACCTCGCCTCCTACAAATGACTAAAACTCCTCACCAGCCAGGGAACAAAGCTGGATGGAGAATGACTGTGATGAAAAGACAAAATCAGACTTCAGAAGGTGGGTAATGAGAAACTTCCGTGAGCTAAAAAAACATGTTCTAAATCAATGCAAAAAAAACTAAGAACATTGAAAAAAATTTAAAAAAAAAGATTTAAGGAAATGATAACAAGAATGGACAACTTAGAGAGGAATATCAGTGAATTGAAGGAGCTGAAAAACACAACACGAGAACTTTGTGAAGCATGCACAAGTTTCAACAGCCGAATTGACCAAGCAGAAGAAAGGATATCAAAAGTTGAAGATAAACTCAACAAAATAAAACGAAAAGGCAAGATTAGAAAAAAAAGTGCAAAAAGAAATGAACAAAGTCTCCAAGAAATGTGGGACTATGAGAAGAGACCTAATCTGTGTTTGATAGGTGTACCTGAATGTGATGAAGAGAATGAATCCAAGCTGGAAAATACTCTTCAGAATATTAGCCAGGAAAATTTCCCCAACCTAGCAAGGCAGACCAATATTCAAGTCCAGGAAATACAGAGAACACCACAAAGATATTCGACGAGAAAAGCAACCCCAAGGCACATAATCGTCAGATTCACCAGGGTTGAAATGAAGGAGAAAATGCTAAGGGCAGCCAGAGAGAAAGGTCGGGTCACCCACAAAGAAAAGCCCATCAGACTAACAGCAGATCTCTCGGCAGAAACCCTACAAGCCAGAAGAGAGTGGGGGCCAATATTCAACATCCTTAAAGAAAAGAACTTTCAAACCAGAATTTCATATCTGGCCAAATCGAGCTTCATAAGTGAAGGATAAATAAAATCCTTTGCGAACAAGCAAGTACTCAGAGATTTTGTCACCACCACGCCTGCTTTACAAGAGCTGCTGAAAGAGGCACTACACATAGAAAGGAACAACCAGTACCAGCCATTCCAAAAACATACCAAATGCTAAAGAGAATCAACAAAATAAAGAATCTGCATCAACTAACAGACAAAACAGCCAGCTAGCATCAAAATGGCAGTATCAAATTCACACGTAACAATACTAACCCTAAATGTAAATGCACTAAATGAACCAATCAAAAGACAAAGACTGGCGAATTAAATAAAAAACCAAAACCCATCAGTGTGCTGTATCCAGGAAACCCATCTCACAGGCAAGGATACACAAAGGCTCAAAATAAAGAGATAGAGGAAGATTTACCAAGCAAATGGAGAGCAAAAAAAAAGCAGTAGTTACAATTCTCATCTCCAAAAAAAGAGATTTTAAAGCAACAAACATCAAAAAAGACAAAGAAGGACATTACATAATGGTAAAAGGATCAATACAACAAGAAAAGCTAACGATCCTAAATATAGATGGACCCAATACAGGAGCACCCAGATATATAAGGCAAGTTCTTAATGACTTACAAAGAGACTTAGACTCCCACACAATAATAGTGGGAGACTTTAACACTCCACTGTCAATATTAGACAGATCAACAAGACAGAAAATTAACAAGGATATCCAGGGCTTGAACTCAGACCTGGAGCAAGCAAACCTGATAGACATTTACAGAACTCTCCACCCCAAATCCAAAGAATATACATTCTTCTCAGCACCACATCACACCTACTCTAAAATTGACCATGTAATTGGAAGTAAAGCACTCCTCAGCAAATGCAAAACAACTGACATAATAACAAACAGTCTCTCAGACCGCAGTGCAATCAAGTTAGAACTCAGAATTCAGAAACTAACTCAGAACCGCACAGCTTCATGGAAACTGAACAACTGGCTCCTGAATGTTTATTGGATAAACAATGAAATGAAGGCAGAAATAAAGAAGTTCTTCGAAACCAATGAGAATGAAGACACAACATACCAGAAACTCTGGGAAACATTTAAAGATGTCTCTAGAGGAAAATATATAGCAATAAGTGCCCACATGAGAAGATCCAAAATTGACACCCTAGCATCAAAATTGAAAGAGCTAGAGGAGCAAGATAAAAAGAACTCAAAACCTAGCAGAAGACAAGAAATAACTAAGATCAGAGCTGAACTGAAGGAGAAAGAGACACGAAAAACCCTTCAAAAAATCAATAAATCCAAGAGCTGGTTTTTTGAAAAAATCAACAAAATACACCAACCACTAGCTGGACTGATAAAAAAGAAAAGAGAATAGCCAAATAGATGCAATAAAAAATGATAAAGGGGAAATCACCACAGATTCCACAGAAATTCAAACCATCATCAGAGAATATTACAAACAACTCTATGCGCATAAACTAGTAAACCTGGAAGAAATGGATAAATTCCTGGACTCCTGTGTCCTCCCAAGCCTAAACCAGGAGGAAGCTGAAACTATGAATAGACCAATAACAAGGTCTGAAGTCGAGGCAGCAATTAAGAGCCTACCACACAAAAAAAGCCCAGGTCCAGATGGGTTCACAGCCGAATTCTACCAGATACACAAAGAGGACCTGGTACCATTCCTTCTGAAACTATTCCAAATAATTCAAAAAGAGGGAATCCTTCCCAAATCATTTTATAAGACCAACATCATCCTGATACCAAAACCCAGCAGAGATCCAACAAGAAAAGAAAACTTCATGCCAATATCCATGATGAACATATGCAAAAATCTTAAATAAGATACTGGCAAGCCGATCGCAACAGCACATCAAAAAGATGATCCATCATGATCAAGGAGGATCCATCCCGGGGATGCAAGGCTGGTTCAACATACACAAGTCTATAAACATAATTCACCACATAAACAGAACCAAAAACGAAAACCACATGATTATATCAATTGATGCAGAGAAGGCATTTGACAAAATACAACAGCCCTTTATAAAAAACTCTCAATAAACTTGGATCGATGGAACTTATCTCAAAATAATAAAAGCTATTTACGACAAGCCAACAGCCAATATCATACTGAATGGGCAAAAACTGGAAGCATTCCCTTTGAAATCTGGCAGTAAACAAGAATGCCCTCTCTCACCACTCCTATTCAATACAGTACTGAAAGTTCTAGCCAGCGCAATTAGGCAAGAAAAAGAAATAAAAAGTATTCAAATAGGAAAGGAGAAAGCCAAACTGTCTCTATTTGCAGATGACATGATAATATACATAGAAGACCCCATCGCCTCAGCCCAGAAACTCCTGAAACTGATAAACAACTTCAGCAAAGTCTCAGGATACAAAACTAATGTGCAAAAATCACAAGCATTCCTAGACACCAATAACAGACTTAAAGAAAGCCAAATCAAGAACAAACTGCCATTCACAATTGCTACAAAAAGAATAAAATACCTAGGAATACAACTCACAAGGAACGTAAGGGACCTCTTCAAGGAAAACTACAAACCACTGCTCAACGAAATAAGAGAGAACACAAACAGATGGAGAAATATTCCATGTTCATGGTTAGGAAGAATTAATATCGTGAAAATGGCTATACTGCCCAAAGTAATTTACAGACTGAACGCTATCCCCATCAAGCTACCATTGACTTTCTTCACAGAACTGGAAAAAACCACCATAAACTTCATATGGAACCATAAGAGAGCACACATAGCCAAGTTAATTCTAAGCAAAAAGAACAAGCGGGAGGCATCGCACTACCAGACTTCAAACTATACTACAAGGCTACAGTAATCAAAACAGCACGGTACTGGTACCAAAACAGAGATATAGACCAATGGAACAGAACAGAGACATCAGAGGTAACACAGCATATCTACAACCATAGAATCTTTGATAAACCTGACAAAAACAAGCAATGGGGAAAGGACTCCCTATTTAATAAATGGTGTTGGGAAAACTGGCTAGCCATGTGCAGAAAGCAGAAACTGGACCCCTTCCTGACACCTTACACTAAAATTAACTCCAGATGGATTAAAGACTTAAACATAAGATCGGGCACCACAAAAACCCTAGAAGAAAATCTAGGCAAAACCATTCAGGACATAGGAGTAGGCAAGGACTTCATGACCAAAACACCGAAAGCATTGGCAACAAAAGCCAAAATAGACAGTCTCTCATCAAACTCCACAGCTTCTGCATGGAAAAAGAAACAGTCACTAGAGTGAATCGGCAACAAACAGAATGGGAAAAAATTTTTGCAGTGTACCCATCTGAAAAAGGGCTGATATCCAGAATTTACAAAGAACTCAAACAGATTTACAAGAAAAAAACAAACAAGCCCATTCAAAAATGGGCAAAGGATATGAACAGACACTTTACGAAAGAAGACATATATGAGGCCAACAAACATATGAAAAAATGGTCATCATCACTGGTCATTAGAGAGATGCAAATCAATACTGCATTGAGATACCACCTCATGCCAGTTAGAATGGCAATCATTATAAAATCCAGAGATAACAGATGCTGGAGAGAATGTGGAGAAATAGGAACACTTCTACACTGCTGGTGGCAGTGTAACTTAGTTCAACCATTGTGGAGGACAGTGTGGCAATTCCTCAAGGACCTAGAAATAGAAATTCCATTTTACCCAGCAATCCCATTACTGGGTATATATCCAAAGGACTATAAATCGGTCTACTATAAGGACACATGCACACGAATGTTCATTGCAGCACTGTTTACAATAGCAAAGACCTGGAACCAACCCAAATGCCCATTGATGATAGACTGGACTGGGAATATGTGGCATATATACAGCATGGAATATTATGCAGCAATCAAAAATGATGTGTTCGTGTCCTTTGTAGGGACATGGATGAATCTGGAGAATATCATTCTGAGCAAACTGACACAAGAACAGAAAATGAAATACCACATATTTTCACTCATAGGTGGGTGATGAACAATGAGAACACATGGACACAGGGAAGGGAGCACTACACACTGGGGTCTATTGAGGGGAATAGGGGAGGGACAGTGGTGGGGGGAGCTGGGGAGGGATAGCATGGGGAGAAATTCCAAATGTGGGTGAAGGGGAGGAAGGCAGCAAAACACACTGCCACATGTATACCTATGCAACTATCTTGCATGTTCTGCACATGTACCCCAAAACCTAAAATGCAATTAATAAAAAGGAAATTCAAGTAAATAATGTTTCAAATTCACACCAGTTCAGCAAGCAGAGGAAAATTCCTAGTGAAGTGATTCTATATTGTGCTTCTCAATGATTGGGAGAGTCTGGTGTGCTAATTATAAAATATTTTAATACCTGAAAAAAATTAGTATTTTGTGGGGTTTTTTTTCGGCAGCACAGAAAAAAAGCCTTACTTCGTACAATCTGCTATAATGAAATATTTCTCAGAAGAAGGTAACTCTATCCACTACAGAATACTTTTTATGTCATTAACCTACAGAAATTATTTTGGGAAAGTAATGGAAAAGTACCCAAAGGGTGAAATGACAAGAAGCTTTCTTTTGCTTCTAAAGGCTACATTGATTAATGTAGCAAATGACAGTCACCTGGAGTCCAGGGGGTAAGTAGTCAGAGAGCACCTGAAACAAAGGCCCTCAAAAAGTCTTCAGATACCTTATATTAATCACATTAATACTGACTCTCAGAAGACACTGTGTAATTATTAAATAATGTGCCTTCTCTGCAAAACTACAAAATCTATAGATCTAAACATCTAAGTAATATAAATCATGATCAACTTGCTCCCTGTTGACTCTGGAGAAAATAGTTTAATGAAAAGAATATTATACTTGTACTCATGACACTAAGTTCAAAATTCTACTCTGCCACATACAGATACACAGACACTGTGGCTTACCCACCTGCCTAAGTCTCAGCTTCCTCCTCTGTGAAATAAGAATCCACTGACGTCAGCACATTATTGTGAAGATTGAATGAAACAGTACATTCATTGTTGACTCAAAATAAAATCTACAAATACACTAATTCAACTCATCATTAAATCAACTTGATTACTTTTAATATTAAATAATCATTACAATAGTTAATATTTATCATTTATTTCCTAGACCAGAGGCTAGGTTAAACATTTTATATTAATTATCTCATGTTTTCTCACAACAAGTCCATAAAAACAGTTCTACTATCATCTCTTTTTCTTATTTTAGGAAAAGAAGATTTAGAGAGGTAAGTAACTAGTCTATAGTTACACAAGAGCTAAGTGTCCAAACCAGGGTATGACAGGTTTTTCTCATACCAATGCCTATATGCTTCCAAATTATTGGTTTTTAAATTATTTCTTAATAGCAGAATACTTTCTTTAAATGACATATTTTATAAAGGCTAAACACATATCACAAATAAAGACTGACCTACTTGGATTCAATCAGGGATAGAGAACTCTACTCTCACTATGGCCTCAGACACACTTCAGAGGAACTCTGGAACTCAAAAAACACAGTGCTCCACAAAACACATTATTACTTCGATGATCACATCTTTTTCACATTTACGGTTTTGACAGTTTGAAACCAACTGGAAAGATCTATGACAAGTAATAATTTATGTTTCTAAGGTATTAATTTGAATTTTGCATGGTAAAACTGTCGGGAGCAAGTGACTTAGTTGGTAAGTGAGCTTTTTTGGAGTGTAAGAATATGCACAAGTTATGCGTGATTCATGATGCACATGTGATTTGGGAGAAAGCCAGAAGCCTGGATAAACATTTCCTAGTTCATGAATTAGAGGCCTTTGAAACAATTTAGGGCATACCTTAGAGCAAAATGTCTAGTTCCTACAATACCTGGTTACTGCAAATTAGTAGAATATGTCTTTCTTTAAAAATTTTATTGATACATAATATTTGTACATATTTATGGTGTACATGTGATATTTTGATAAATACATACAATGTGTAATTAATCAGGGTATTCAGGATATCTATCACTGAAAACATATATTATTTATGTTGAGAACATTTCAAATCTTCTCTTCTAGATATTTTAAAATACATAATATAGAAAAGGGAGATCCAAGATGGTCGATTAGACACAACTCCAGCACACAACACCCAGCAAGAGAGACATAGAAATCCAGAGATCTCCTAGTTCCAACCAAGGTACCAGGTACATTTCAAGGCATCTGGTCCCATGATGAGCAAAGCCCACTCAGGGCAGCCTAAGGCAGGGAGGGTGCCGCTTCACCCAGAAAGTGCATCTGACTGGCAAGTCGGAGGCTCCACCTCTGGCACCCCAGTCCAGATACAGCCTACCTCCAAAGCCTCAGCAATACACAGAACAGAGGATCTTTGCCAGTCAAGCACCAGGAATTACAAGTGCAGAGTTGAATAAGAGCCTGTGGACTAAGCTATCACCTGCTCCCCCTACCTGGAGAGAAAGGGAGCTGTAAGTGGGAGCAGCTGGGCGGGCCCCTACCCCATGACCAAAGAGAGAGTAAACTGAAAGGGGGAGATGGTCAGGTGTGGCTGGGTGGGTCCCTACCCTCCCCCACAAACCCCAGAGAACTGAAGCTCTGACTCTAGTGGGTTGCACAGCCAGTGCCACAGTCTGAGATGAACCCTGAATGATCCAGCCCAGTGAAGGTAGGGCACAACCCACCACTAGAGGAGTAGGACTGGGCTACATGTTTCAACAAAAAACATAGGAAGCCTACGTAGCAATGGAATGGCGTTCTTCACAACCCAGCAGTGCCTACAGTTCAGCAGAAGAGGTGGGCCTAATCTCCCAGTATAAACAAAAAGGACACAGGAAGCTTCCCTAGCAATCTGAAGGAGTCCCTAGAAACCTAGTAGTGCCTCCACAGGCAGACAAGCGACCTCATCAAGCAGCTCCCTGACACAACAACCAGGTAAATCCACAAAGATGGGAAATAAACAGCACAAAAATGATGAAATCATCAAAGACCAGAACACCTCTTCTCTTTCAAGGGATCAACACTCTTCAACAACACAGAATCACAACTCAACCAAGGAGCACGAAAAATTGACAGAAACAGGCTTCAGAAAGTGGATAATAAAAAACTTTTCTGAGCTAAAGGAACACGTTCTAACTTGATGCAAAGAAACCAAAAACCTTGGAAAAAAAGTCAGACGAAATGCTAACTAAAATAACCAGCTTAGAGAAGAACATAAACAACTTGATGGAGTTGAAAAACATAGCACAAGAACTACATGAAGCAAATACAAGTTTTAATAGCCAAATGAATCAAGCAGAAGAAAGGCTATCAGAGACTGAAGATCAACTCAATTAAAAAGAGAAGGCAAGACAAGAGAAAAAAGAGTGAAAAGAAATGAACAAAGCCTCCAAGAAATATGGGATTATGTGAAAAGACCTAATCTATACTTGATCGGTGTACCTGAATATGATGGGGAGAATGAATCCAAGCTGGAAAACACACTCCAGGATATTATCTAGGAGAACTTCCCAAGCCTAGCAAGGCAGTAAAAATTTCAAATTCAAGAAATACAGAGAACTCCACAAAGATATTCCTCAAGAAGAGCAACCCAAGGCACATAATCATCAGATTCACCAGGATTGAAATGAAGGGAAAAATGCTAAGGGCAGCCAGAGAGAGAGGTCAGGTCACCCACAGAGAGAAGCCAATCAGACTCACAGCAGATCTCTCATTAGAAACCCTATAAGCCAGAAGAGAGTGGGGCCAATATTCAACATCCTTAAAGAAAAGAACTTTCAACCCAGAATCTCATATCCAGCCAAACAAAGCTTTGTAAGTGAAGGAGAAATAAAATCCTTTACAGACAAGCAATTATTGAGAGATTTTGTCACCACCACACCTGCCCTACAAGAGCTCCTGAAAGAAACACTAAGCACAGAAAGGAGCAAGTACCAGTCACTGCAAAATGAAATGAGTTGGCAAAGACCAAAAATATGATGAAGAAAATGAGTCAACTAATGGGAAAGAAAACCAGCCAGTAACAAAATGGCAGTATCAAATTCACACATAACAATAGTAACATTGAATGTAAATGGCCTAAACGCCCCAATCAAAAGACACAGACTGGCAAACTGGATAAAAAGTCAGAACCCATCGGTGTGCTGTATTCAGGAAACCCATCTCACATACAAAGACACACATAGACTCAAAATAAAGGGATGGAAGAAGATATACCAAGCAAATGGAGAACAAAAAAAAAGCAGGGGTTGCAATCCTAGTCTCTGATAAAATAAACTTTAAACCAACAAAGATCAAAAGAGACAAAGAAGGACACTACATAATGGTAAAAGGATCAAACCAACAGGAAGAGCTAACTCTCCTAAATATATATATGCACCCAACACAGGAGCACCCAGATACATAAAGCAAGTTCTTAATGACATAAAACAAGATTTAGAATCCCACAGAATGATACTGGAGACTTCAAAACTCCACTGTCAATATTAGACAGATCGATGAGACAGAAAATTAACAAGAATATCCAGGACTTGAATGCAGAGCTGGAACAAGTGGACCTAATAGACATATACAGAATGCTCCACCCCAAATCCACAGAATATGCATTTTTCTCAGCACCACATTGAACTTACTCTAAAACTGACCACATCATTGGAAGCAAATCACTCCTCAGCAAATGTAAAAAAAAAACAAATAACAAACAGTTTATCAGACCACAGTGCAATCAGACAAGAACTCAAGATCAAGAAACACACTCAAACCCGCACAACCACTTGGAAATTGAAGAACTTGCTTCCGAGTGTCAACTGGATAAACAATGAAATGAAGGTAGAAATAAAGATGTTCTTCGAAACCAACCAGATTGAAGACACAACTTACCAGAATCTCTGGGACACATTTAAAGCAGTGTCAAGAGGGAAATTTATAGCAATAAATGCCCACCAGAGAAGAAAGGAAAGATCTAAAATCAACACGCTATTGTCAAAATTGAAAGAACTAGAGGAGCAAGATCAAAAAAAACTCAAAAGCTAGTAGAAGACAAGAAATAACTAAAATCAGAGCAGAACTGAAGGAGTGAGAGACACCAAAAAACCTTTAAAAAATCAATAAATCCAGGAACTGGTTTTTTGAAAAGATCAACAAAATAGACAGACTGCTAGCCAGATTAATAAAAAAGAAAAGGGAAAAGAATCAAATAGATGCAATAAAAAACAATAAATGGGATATCACCACTGATCCCACAGAAATGCACACTACCATCAGAGGTTACTCCAAACAGCTCTACTCACATAAACCAATAAACCAGGAAGAAACGGATAAATTCCTAGACATTTGTATTCTACCAAGACTAAACGAGGAGGAAGTTGAAACCCTGAATAGACCAATAACAAGGACTGATGTAGAGGCAGCAATCAATAGCCTACCAACCAAAAGAGTTCAGGTCCAGACTGGTTCACAGCCAAATTCTATCAGACATACAAACAGGAACTGGTTCCATTTCTTCTGAAACTGTATCAAACAATACAAAAGGAGGGAATCCTCCCTAACTCATTTTATGAGACCAACATCATCCTGATACCAAAACCAGGCAGAGACTCAACTAAAAAAGAAAACTTCAAGCCAATATCCATGATGAACATCAATGTAAAACTCTTCAATAAAATACTGGCAAACAGATTGCAACAGCACATCAAGAAGCTTATCTATCATGACCAAGTAGGCTTCATCCTGGGGATGCAAGGCTGGTTCAACATATGCAAATCCATAAATGTAATCCATACCATATATGGAACCAAAGACAAAAAACACATCATTATCTCAATAGATGCAGAGAAGGCCTTTGATAAAATTCAACAACTCTTCAGGCTAAAAACTCTCAATTAACTAGGTATTGACAGAACATATCATAAAATGATAAAAGCTATATATGCAAACCTATAGCCAATATCATACTGAACGGGCAAAAGCTGAAAGAATTCCCTTTGAAATCAGGCACTAGACAAGGATGTCCTCTCTCACTACTCCTATTCAACACAGTATTGGAAGTTCTAGCCAGAGCAATCAGGCAAGAAAAAGAAATAAAGGGTATTTGATTAGAAAAAAAGGAAGTCAAACTGTCTCTATTTGTAGATGACATGATTGTATATCTAGAAGACCCCATTGTCTCAGCCAAATATCTTCTCAAACTGATAAGCAACTTCAGCAAAGTCTCAGGATACTATCCCCATAAAACTACCAATGACCTTCTTCACAGAACTGGAAAAAAACTACTTTAAACTTCATATGGAATCACAAAAGACCCCAGAGAGCCAAGACAATCCTAAGCAAAAAGAACAAAGCTGGAGGCATCACACTGCCAGACTTCAATCTATACTACAAGGCTACAATAATCAAAACAGCATGGTACTGGTAACAAAACCACGATATAGACCAATGGAACAGAACAGAGACCCCAGAAGAAACACCACACATCTACAACCATCTGATCTTTGAAATCCCAGCAAAAACAAGCAATGGATGGGGAAAGGACTCCATTTTTAATAAATGGTGTTGGGAAAACTGGCTAGCCATGTGCAGAAAGCAGAAACTGGACCCCTACCTGTCACCTTATAGTAAAGTTAACTCCAGATGGATCGAAGATTTAAACATAAAACCTAACACCATAAAAACACTAGAAGAAAACGTAGGCAAAACCATCCAGGGCATAGGCATAGGCAAGGACTTCATGACTAAAACACTAAAAGCAATGGCTATAAAAGTCAAGATAGACAAATGGGACCTAATTAAACTCCAGCACTTCTGTAGAGCAAAAGAAACGATCATTAGAGCAAATCGGCAACCAACAGAATGGGAAAAAATTTTTGCAATCTACCCATCTGACAAACAGCTGATATCCAGAATCTACAAAGAACTAAAACAGATATACAGGGGGAAAAAAAAAACCATTCAAAAGTGGGAAAAGGATTATGAACAGACACTTTTCAAAAGAAGACGTATATGAGGCCAATAAACATGAAAAAATGCTCAACATCACTGGTCATTAGAGAAATGAATATCAAAACCACACTGAGATATCATCTCATGCCAGTTAGAATGGCGATCATTAAAAAATCTGGAGACCCAGATGCTGGAAAGGATGTGAAGAAATAGGAACACTCTTACACAGTTGGTGGGAGTATAAATTAGTTCAACCATTGTGGAAGACAGTGTGGCAATTTCTCAAGGATCTAGAAATAGAAATTCCATTTGACCCAGCAATCCCATTACTAGACATACACCCAAAGAGCTATAAATCGTTCTACTATAAACACACAAGCACATGTATGTTCACTGCAGCCCTGTGTAGAATAGCAAAGACCTGGAACCAACCCAAATGCCCATCAATGATAGACTGGACAAAGAAAATGTGGTACATATACACCACGGAATACTACGAAGCCCTAAAAAACGATGAGATCATGTCCTTTGTAAGGACTTGGATGAATTTGGAAACCATCGTTCTCAGCAAACTGACACAAGAACAGAAAGCCAAACATCACATGTTCTCACTCATAGGTGGGTGTTGAACAAGAACACATGGACTCTTGGAGAGGAGCATCAGACACTGGGGGTAGTTGGAGGGGGTAGGGAGACAGTGGGGGATGGGGAGGAAGGGGAGGGTCAGGAGGGATAACATGGGGAAAAACGTGAGATATAATATGCACCTAAAGTAAAATAAATAAATTTTAAAAATACATAATATATTGTTGTTAACCGTAGTCACCCTACTGTGCTATCAAACACAAGAAATTATTCCTTCTATATAACCATATGATTTTACCCATTCACCAACCTGTCTTCATGTCTCAAGTCCCCACATCATTCCCAGCCTCTAGGAACTATAATTCTACTCTCTGCTTCTATAAGATAAACATTTTTAGCTCCCACAAATGAATGAGAAATTGAGATATTTGTCTTTCTGTGCCTGGCTTATTTCACTTAACATAATGACCTTCAGTTCCATCCACGTTGCTGCAAATAACAGGATTTCATTCTTTTCATGGCCGAATAGTATTCTATCACATGTATATACCAAAATTTCTTTATCCATATATCCACTGACTGACATTTAGGTTGACCCCATATCTTGGCTAATGTGAATAGTGCTGCAATAAACATGGAAGTGAAAGCATCCCTTTGATATATTGATCTCCTTTCCTTTGGATAAATACCCAGCAGTAAGATTGCTGGATCATATGGTAGTTCTATTTTGGTTTCTTGAGAAATTTCTATACTGTTTCCCATAATGGTGGTACAGATTTACATTCCCATCAACAGTGTAGGAGAGTTCATTTGACTCCACATCCTTGCGAGCATTTGTTATTTTTTGTCTTTTTTGTAATTGCCACTCTAACTGAGGTAAAATAGCATCTCATTGTGGTTTTGATTTGCATTTCTCTAATAGTTAGTGATGTTAAATGCTTTTTCACATACCTGTTGGCCATGTGTATGTCTTATTTTGAGAAATGTCTATTCAGATCGTTTGTCTACTTTTGAATGGGATGATGATTATTATTATTATTATTATTGTTGAGTTTAAGTTCCCTGTACCTTCTGGGTATCAGTGCCTTGTTAAATGAATAGTTTTCAAATATTATCTCCCATTTTACAGGTTGTCTCTTTATTCTGTTGCTTATTTCCCTTGCTGTGGAGCTTTTTAGTTTACTACAATAAACTACATTGAAACTACAAAACATCCAAGACATTATCATATCATTTTGGAATTTACAACGGTAAAGACGTGTAAATTTTGAGTTAAGTTGGAGGTGAATTCTAGGACTCAAACACAAAAACTTCAAAAAACAGAAAAATGTAATTTCATGACAAAAATTTATAAGTGAAAATATTTATTAAAAATGAAAATGTTTTCACTATTCTTTATAAATCATCACTCTAAATATGAATAATATAATTTAGAATAAAAGAATAAGATATTAAAAAGGAAACCTATCCCGTGAATACTGACAACTCCTTGATGAAATCAGTTTCAAAGAGTATGTTCAAAAATATAGGTTTATATAAATCAGTGGACACCTAGTCCTTTAGACAGCTTGATTCCTTTATGAAAATTGTTATTGTTGTTAGTCCTGAGTGAGTTTCTTTTTCTTTTTTTTTTTTTTTTTTTTGCTATGGGCATGGTTACATATCAGGGAAGTATGAAAGGGGTAAGGCAGGCAGTCAATTTCATGTCTATACCATGCTGTTGCATTGCATACATGGAGTCATGCAATCAATAAGGATGTATACAGAATACTACAGACCTTATAGAATCCTCTGGAGATTTAGAATGACTCCCTGTACATTTATTTAAGTAATTCTAATTTTTCTCCCACTGTAAAGAGGTTTTCTTTTTTTTTTTTTTTTTTTTTAATAAATTGGAGGTTTCAGTGGGATGGGAGAATCACAAGGAATCAGGTGTTCAGAGAAATGTATTGAGTAGAGGTGAGGAACTACGATGTTGAAAAGTAAAAAAAAGGAGAGAAGGAGAGGAAGAAAGAGGAAGAAAAAGAGGGAGAGAGAACAGGAATATTGCTTCATTCTAAAAATGGGTATTAATAATGGCCGATCAATATTTTGTGTATTTAAAATGGAGAACTCTATAAATATTTATTGAGTTTACTTGTTCCGGATCTGAGTTGAAGTCCTGGATATCCTTATTAATTTTCTGTCTCGTTGAGTCTACATCTCGTTATGGGTCTTATGTATCTGGGTATTAAGATCTCTTATTGTTGCATTGATCCTTTTACCACTGTATCTTTGTTGCTTTGAAATCTATTTTATCAAATGTGAGAATTGCAACTCCTGCTTTTTGTTTATTTATTTATTTTTGCTCTCCATTTGGTTGGTAAATTTTTCTCCAACCCTTTGTTTTGAGTCTTTGTGTATCTTTGGATATACCGTTAGGTTTTGGCTGTATCTTTTGATTGGGAGATTTAGTTGATTTAAATTTAGGGTTACTGCCATTTGATGTTAACTGGCTATTTTATCCATTCATTGATGTAAATTCTTCTTTATTTTGATGCTCTTTACTTTTTGGTATATTTTTAGAAAGGCTCATACTGGTTGTTCTTTTCTATGTATAATGCTTCTTTCAGAAGTTCTTGTAAAGCAGAACAAATCTCTGAGTATTTGCTTGTTCATAAAAGATTTTATTTTTCCTTCAATTGTGAAGCTTAGTTTGGCAGGATATGAGATTCTAGGCTGAAAGTTCTGTTCTTTAAGTATGTTGAATATTGGCCCCCACTCTCTTCTGGCTTGTAGGGTTTCCACTGAGAGATCTGCTGTAAGTCTAATTGGCTTCCCTTTATGGGTAACCTGGCCTTTCTCTCTGGCTGCCCATAGTATTTTCTCCTTCATTTCGATCCTGGTGAATCTAACGATTATGTGCCTTGGGGTTGCTCTTCTTGAGGAATATCTTTGTGGTGTTCTCTGTATTACCTAGGGTTGAATAGTGTCCTGCTTTGCTAGATTGCGAAAGTTTTCCTGGATAATATCCTGAAAAGTATTTTCCAGCTTGGATTCATTCTCTCCATCACATTCAGGTACACCAATCAAACACAGATTGGGTCTTTTCACATAGTTCCATATTTCTTGGAGACTTTGCTCATTCCTTTTCATCCTTTTTTCTCTATTCTTGTCTTGTCATTTTATTTCATTAAGTTGGTCTTCGACCTCTGATATCCTTTCTTCTGCTTGATCCATTCTGCTATTTAAACTTGTGCATATTTCACTAAGTTCTCGTGTTGTATTTTTCAACTGCGTTCATTCATTTATATTCCTCTCTATATTGTCTATTCTTTTCAGCATTTCATCAAACCTTTTTTCAAAGTTCTTAGTTTCTTTACATTGGGTTAGAACAAGTTCTTTTAATTCCCAGAAGTTTCTTATCATCCACCGTTTGAAGCCTACTTCAGATAAAGGAACAAAGTCCTTTTCCATCAGGGCTTGTTCCATTGCTGATGAGGAACTGCAATCCCCTGTAGAGGAAGAGGCGTTCTGATTTTGGGTATGCTCGGCCTTCTTAGGCTGGTTTTTTCCCTTTATTATAAATTTATCCATCTGTCGTCTTTACAATTACCACCTTTCTAATTAGGTTTCTGAGTCGATGTCCAATTTATTGATTTCCAGTGCTGGGATTCAAGCAACCCACTGCGCCGGCCAAAATAGCAGCGATAAGACTGATGGTGCTCTTCTGCCCGGGAATCTGTGGTCTGGCTTCCTTCTTGAGTCCACAACAAGCGGCTCTGCCTTCCCGGAGCTCCAAACACCAGTCAGTAAAGGAACCAGTCCCATTTACTCTGCATGAAGAGCTGCCGCACCAAGGCACCGGCAAAACCACTGCGCCGGCTACAAGAGTCACGCTGGCGACCCGTGGGGCTCCTCCACTAGAAATCTGCTGGTCCATGAGTGACAAAAATTCATCTGAAAGTGTGGCATCCTCTCGTTCTCTGAGCTTTCACTGGGAACTACAATCCTCAGCTGTTTGTGATCAGCCATCTTGGATCTCTCTCCCCCTGAGTGAGTTTCTTGTAGCCCAACAATAAAATAATTTTAAATGACCTACAAACCAGCTTGAAAACATTGAAAATCTTCCTGATTTTTCTTTCAGTTTTGAGAGGAGAAGTGAAAAAGCTTGGTTTCTTGAAGAATATTACTTGATCCACTACTAAATATATTTTTATTTGTTGTAGTTTGTGGCTGCTGAGAGTTGCTTACTTTCTTTTTTTCTTTATGTTTTTGCTTTCTTTCTAACACCAAAGGCATTTCAGTATTCCCTTTGTTGGATGTAAGTACTTTGTTTCTTACCACCACGTCTCTGACATCAAAGCTGAGCAATAACATGGTTTTGAGGTTGATTTTCCTCGAAAGCAAAGGCAGGTGCAGAGATGGAAGTATGTTTGCATCAACATATTTTACTAAGCTTCTGTTACATAGCTTAGTTATGTAATTCAGTAGGTTTAAGGTTTGATACTAAACAATAAAAGACAGTAAAAGATAGACAACACCTAGAAATCAGTTCTACAGTAGTTGAGCTTTTCATAAATTCACATCTCTGGATTATATTTTAGACCCTACCATCACTTTACCTCATATAGAGAGTGTTAATGAGAAATGTTCATTGCATTTTCTTCTGCATTTTATAAATGTGCTGTCAACGACATTTTACTCTTTTATCATTCCATGACTCCTTTTGGAGTCCCCACATAAAAAACATCTTAGTACCAGTCAGGCGTGGTGGCTCATGCCTGTAATCCCAGCACTTTGGGAGGCCGAAGTGGACGGATTACAAGGTCAAGAGTTCGAGACCAGCCTGACGAACATGGTGAAACCCCATTGCTGCTAAAAATACAAAAATTGTCTGGGCATGGTGGCATGTGCTTGTAATCCCAGCTACTCAAGAGACTGAGGAAGGAGAATCACTTGAACCCAGGAGGCAGAGGTTACAGTGAGCCAAGACTGCCATTACACTCCAGCCTGGGTGACAGAGCAAGGCTCCCTCTCAAAAAAATAATATACACACAGACACACACACACACACACACATACATATATATACACATACACATATATATACATATCTATATACACACACATATCTTAGTACCTAGACACATTAAATGCCTAATGTCTAATAACAGGACAATGCATAAGAGTATTATATGGCTATTAAAGTGATAATTTTGAAGACTATTTAAAAGGTGGAAAATGTGTATAACACAAGCGCCATTTTTAAAACAATCACATGTATTAAAAATGGCTCTTGTGTTATTCAAAAAAGACAAGAATGAACATTGAAATGTAAACAATATACTAGGAATAGAATTATATGTGACTTTTCTCCTCTTAAAAAATACATTTTTTGAGTGGTAACAAAAATATAAAAGTATGATAAATGTCCTCTCTCATAACATTTGTTATTTATTCCTTATGATTCTCTTTACCTTGAGAACAAGGAAGCTTAAAGCTACATATGACATTCAATAGCAGTTGTTATGTGAGCATCTATGGCTGGCATTTGTTCTTCTGTTTCAAGACCTTGATTTTACTCCTTACCTTCTTTTCAGAAGGACTAAAAAGGAAGACAAATAAACACATGTGACATCCTATCTTCAAATAGCTTGCAATATGCTTAGAGATACATTTTATATGGTTAGAGATGTTAAGCAATGCATTCTGATTAGATTGAGGCAATGAGCTGTTTGAAAGAACACCATAGCACCCCTTTCAGTGCATCCTATAGGGGATTACTGACATTGACACATATTACTAGAGCTTATTTAGTTAAGGTGGTGTCCCCAGGTTTCTCCACTGTAAAGTCACTACTTTTCCCTTTTTAAGTATTATATCTTCAGAGGAAGATACTTTGTGACTCTACAAATGTTCTATTTCCCTCAAACTTCCATCTACTTATTTTTAGCACCCATTAGTAGATCTCGACTATGGCAATTTTTAATTTGATTTTTACTCATTCTAATGGTAATTAATATTTATTATTTGGAATTCTTCTATAAGGAAATTATGTTCCTTCTCCCCCACTGATATATTTATTCAGTTATTTGTTTACATAAAGATACTGTATTCTTTTGGTTATAATCTAATATTAACATGATTTATTTTGTTGCTCAAATTATTGCAGATTAAGTCAATGGGAACTCTTTGGGCTCTTGTGCCATTTAGATGTAAACCTAACCATTTTTCTTTTTCTTTTATTTTTTTTTAACTTCTTTGCTTTGTATCACCTCAAGATGCTCCTGTATACTCAAGATACACCTCAGAATATATCCTGTATTTTTCCTATTCTAGCACTGGAATGGACCATTTCTCTAGGAAACTAACTATTGTTTCTTTTATTGAAGATTAGTATTTAGAAACCAGGATCTGAGGAATAGTGTGCTCATTGCTACCGGGTGTCATTGCTTCTAGGAACTCTCAGCAGACTAAGCTTCTCAGGGATACTTCCTGGCTGTAGTGATGGGCCCAGCATATTCCTCATTCCTGATCATGCCCCAAGAATCCAGTCCCCCCACCACCATTGTCTTCCCCCAGCTATAAAGGGCTTTTCCAGTGTATAATAAACAACTATATTTGTTGCCCTTCCCCATACAGATCGATGCTTTTGTTTCAGAGGAGAAACTAATGGGAGGGGACCAGATGGGATTCTGTATCCCTCCTGCAGCAGCTGCTCTTCTCTTTTCACAATTTCACCTTGAAGGGCACTTTCTTAGGATTCTCTCCAACCTCTGCTGTAAGAGCTCAGTAGGGTTTATGGAAACAAAGAATAGATTGGGGATCCACCCAATTTCTGTGGTTCCTAGGGGCTTCACCACTGCACATTCAGCCTCTGCCCTAATCACCCCAGTGGATTTCTCCTTACTAATGTCTACCTGTGTCTACACCAGGCAAGTCATTTTCATTGGCCTCTCCCTTCTTATATTTTGGGACAGGTGGTTACCCTGTGACCAGTTCTCTGGAAGATTCAGAAAAAGTCATGAATTTGTAAGTTGTCTGGCTTAGTTTTCAATTATAAGATTTGGAGAAATACTCTCTTGCTCTCTGCCTCCCTGAGCAGAAATGTGTTTTATTTGTGAAATCAGCCCTGCTATATTTACCCAACTATTTTTGGAATAGTTTCAGTAGAAATGGTACCAGCTCTCCTTTGTATCTCTGGTAGAATTCTGCTGTAAATCTGCCTGGTCCTGGGCTTTTTTTTCCACTGGTAGGCCATTTATTACTGCCTCAATTTCAGAACTCATTACTGGTCTATGTGGGGATTCAATTTCTTCCTGGATCAGTCTTGGGAGGTGCATGTGTTCAGGAATTTATCCATTTCTTCTAATTTTCTAGTTCATATGCATAGAGGTGTTTAGTATTCTCTCATGGTTGTACATCTGTGGAATCAGTGGTGACATCCCCCTTATCATTTCTGATTGTGCCTATTTGATTCTTCTGTTTTCTTTAGTAGTCTAGCTAGCAGTCTATCTGTTTTATTAATTTTTTCAAAAAACTAGCTCCTGGATTGGTAGATTTTTTTGAAGGATTTCTTTATGTCTCCATCTACTTCAGTTCTGATCTGATCTTGGTTATTTCTTGTCTTCTGCTAACTTTGCATTTTGTTTGCTCTTGCTTCTCTTATTCTTTTAATTATGATGTCAGGGTGTCAATTTCAGATAGTTCTAGCTTTCTGACATGGGCATTTAGTGCTATAAATTTACCTCTTAACACTGCTTTAGCTGTGTCCCAGGGATTCTGGTACATTATTGTTTTGTTCTCATTGGTTTCTTGATTTCTGCCTTAATTTTGTTATTTACCCAGGAGTCATTTGGAAGCAGGTTGATCAATTTCCAAGTATTGAGTTCTAATTTGAATGTACTGTGGTCTGAGAAACTGTTTCTGATGATTTCAGTTCCTTTGCATTTGCTGAAGAGTGTTTCACTTCCAATTAACAGTTTTAGAGTAAGTGCCATGTGGCAATGAGAAGAATGTATGTTCTGTTATTTTTGAGTGGAGAGTTCTGTAGATATCAGCTTTGCTTCATCCAGAGCAACATTCAGGTACTGAATATCTTTGTTAATTTTCTGTCTCAATGATCTGTCTAATAATAACAGTGGGGTTTTAAAGTTTCTGACAATGATTGTGTGTGAGTCTAAGTCTCTTTGCAGGTCTCAAAGAACTTGCTTTATGAATATGGGTGCTCCTATATTGGATGCATATATATTTAGGATAGTTAGCTTTTCTTGTTTAATTGAAACCTTTACTGTTACTTTCCGGGTCTCCCTTCAGGGTCAGCAGCTCAACTCTTTCCCTCTGGATACAAGCAAGTCGAGCTGTGACCTGGCTCCTTTATCCATCTGCAAAGACAGACAGCTCTGATTCTCTCCCTCTCTTTCCTTAGGCACAAGCACACCTGTATAGTGTCAGCAGGGTAATTATACCTTTTACAGACGATAGCAGCATAGAGCCAAGTGATAGTCTTTCCACATTATGGCTACATAGCTGTGTTTACATTACACACAGAACTGTGCACCTGTGTTACAAACTCACTGAGTCACACAGGATGTTGACCTCAGCCTATCCTGCTTGACTACAGCACAGCCATGTTCCTTACACCTTGGTTTTTCTCTTACCTGGAGGTATCACCAATAAAGGCTGTGAAGCAGCAAAGATGGCAGCCTGCTCCTTCCTCTGGGACCTCCATCCCAGGGTGGGTACTGGCCTGTTGCTCGCCAGGACACTCCTGCAGGAGGTGCATGGAGACCCCTGTTGGGAGGTCTGACCCAGTCAGAGGTGAAGGGATCAGGAACCTGCTTAAAGAAGCAGATGTGCTGCACTGGGGTTAACCCTTCCCCATCCAGACCAACTGAGCTCTCCAGAGCCAGCACACTGGAAAGGTCACAGAGACATTGGCTGCCCTTTCCTCCAGTGGCTCTGTTCCAGGAAGAGACCAGAGTTCTGTATGTATTACCTTGGCTGGAGTTGCTAAAATACTCCAGCCAAGGTAATACATACTTTAAGGGGGATGGACTGGGATCCCCCTTAAAGAAGCAGTCTGACCATGATTTGGCACAGCTGTGCTGTGTTGTGGGGGACTCCTCCTTGTCAGGACCATCTGGACTCCCTGGAGCCAGGAGGCTAGAACTTCTAAATTGACCAAACTACAGAAGTGGAGGCTGCTGCTCTCCTTTGGGGTTTCATCCCAGGGAAAGATCGGAGTTCTTTCCATATAACCATGGCTGGAGTTGCTAAAATTCCCACAGGTAGGCCCCTCCCAGCGAGAAGAAATGGATTGGGGTCCCACGTAAAAAAGCAGTCTGGCTGTGATCTGGCACAGCAGCTGTGCTGCATTGTGGGGATTCCTCCTCGTCCAGACCACCTGGACTCCCCAGCTGGCTAGATTGGCTGGGTCGACATAACTGCAGAAATGATGGCTGCCCCTCCCCTGGGAACTTGTCCATCTCAGGCTGTCTCCAGCCTGTTGCGTTGGCTGGCTGGAATTCAAGCCAGTGGTCCTTAACTTGTGAAGTGTTGTGGAAGTAGGTCCCACAGAAATGATGCTGCTTGGCTTTCTGGATATAGCCCCCTTCCTAGGGAAATACAGATATGTCTCTCCCACCTTGCCAGGATTTGTGGGGCCAGAGTCTGTAAAACTCCGGGGTTTCTGTGTGAGCCTGAGTGACTGCTCTGCTGAGACTCTAAACAGATCTGTGAATCGGACCCAAGGCCCTGATGGTGTGAGACCACAAAGGGATCTCCTGATCCATGGGTTGCAAAGATCTGTGGAAGAAACCTGTTTTCCCCGGTGCACAATTACTTACTGTCTCCCTTGGCTGGGGGTGAGGGTTCCTTTGGCTCCACACCACTCCCAGGTGGGCCAGCTCTGCTTTTCTTCATTCTCCATGGGTGCAGCCATCTACCTAGTGAGTTCCAATGTGAGAATCTGGATATTTCAGTTAAAGGTGCTGAATTCACTCACTGTTTTCATTCTTCTTCATGAGAGCTGTGGACCACAGCTGCCTCTCATAAACCACCTTAGCCCCTCCTTCCCTCTGTGGATAACTTTAAAGCTCAGAAAATAATCTTGCCATCTTTCCCTTAAGAAAAACAATATCTCAATTATGGGCCAAGATTCTGGAAAATCTGGCAGATAGAATAGTCCTTTTGTGGAGGAACCAAGACTAGTTAATTTTCTTGAGTATTAGATGCTTCACCTAGGTTAAAAAAAATGAAAGCATTAACCTAATTATGTCTAACCTATGGGTTAGCACATAGGACTTAGTTAAGGTGAAACTGTTTTTCAGGAGAGGTATCCTCCTTAATTTATTAACATTTTAGAAAAATTCTTAGGACATTTTCTCTAGGTCTGAGACATGGCAACATGCTTTTGGCAGGTAAGAGAAGTCAAAGGCCAGAAAATAGAGAAAGAACTTTTGAAGAACTGGGCTCCTGTGGAAGATGACATTGAAAGGGAAGACATTCCGACAGAAAGTAGATTTGACAAACAAGCACGGTCTACTTCAAAATGTGGCAGAGAATAAGCAGGAAGACTATGCAGTTGTGAGTTTCCATTCTGATGGTTTTTGTTCGACTTCCAATAACTCAAGTCCTAAGAGAAGGAAAATGTTTTCTGAAAGTTATATTATCTGAATGACAGCAAAAACTACATTCGTTAGGGATATGTAGAGCAAGGACAGAATCAGTTAAGAATGGAATTGACTGTTTAGGTTGAGTCATAGACTACCCTACACAAATCACTTGATGAGAATGACGAGGATCCCAGTCTGGAAGGAAAGCCATATAGCCAACCACTCATTTATTTGAAGTCTGATTTTAATTAACAAACAACATACATTTGGAATCTCTGAAACCAATTTTTAATTTTTCCCTCACCAAAGAATTGAGGGAAACCTCTGATCCCAGAACCACTGAGAGATGTCTTTGTTCTAGTCATTTCTTACCTTTACTGTTGTGATAATTTTTTCAGGCTCACATTATTTCCATAGTTTTATTCCACACCAGCCAGCACTAAAAAAGTTTTCAAATTTCCATCATAGCCCATGGAAAATTGTCAAGTCTCTGTCCCTTCACTTGTTTCCAGGACTGAGATATACTGAATGACAATTCTAAGTGCAATTGGTCCCTTCAATAGACTCTGGAAAAAGGCACGCTTTCAATTATGTGAGAACACAAAAATGACACTTTTTCTAATGTGCCTAGCCCTGTAGTTATCTCTGATCTCAGCATTCTGAATTCTAGTTGGCTATTTTGGAGTTGATGATCAGCATTATGTCTACCATGTCATTTGTTTTGGTCAGATGAGTAACTCACTGATTAGAGTTTCAGCTGAAAATAGATTTCTTGTTGGGAAGAAACCATTATAGAGCTTCAAACACTCCTAGGCCCCTCCCAAATACAGTGGAATTCAAGAGTTTACCATCTCACAGCCACATCAAGACATGGCTTTTCTTTAAAAGCAATGATATTGCTACCCATCTAATGAGGCAAGAAGCTCTGTAGACATCCTCACCCATCCTCAGACACCCCAGGCAATTAGGCAGGACGTGGTAACTCCATAGGTTCTTTGATACAGTGGGAATGCTAGCAAAAAATATATTTTTGTTAAATCTTCTATAACAGTGTTTCTCAAACTGCAGGTTATAACTCAATTATTAGTGAGTTCTGAAATCAGTTTAGAGGTTTGTAATTGCCATTTTCTTTTAAAATAGACCAGAATGAAAAAGGAAAGAAGAGCAGAGGAAAGGCCAAAATGCACATGTAAGTGTAGATTTTTACTTCATCAACCTTTTGACTGGCATAAAGAATAATCAAGCACTTCACCTTTTCATTCAGTAAGCACATTTTAGGTAATTGCTTTAAACAGTTTAGTGCACATACAGATGGCAGCTGAACTGAGTCCTGTATCCATTCACATTTCACAAAGGAATATCTCTTCTTCCTCTCTCCTGCCTAGAAATATCCTTCCTATGAATGCTGCGGGTCTCAAAGTTCAGCAAGTTGTGATTGTACCACACAGTTATTAATAGATCCAAACCCAAGGTCAAGTCCATCCAAGGCCATTAAAGATCCTGAAGCATTGTCGCAGCTCAGGGCTGGAGTTTATTGAACGGGAAAAGGAAAAGCAAACAAAACATAGAGGAGACTAGCTAAAAAGAGATGGCAACTACTTACAATATCATACTATGAAAATAATTCTTCACATCTGCTGAACAATATCTCAGGTTCTCCTTTAAATCAGGACCAAGAAAGTAAAGGAAAGCACGATGGGAAAAAAAATGAAAATTCACATTACTTGATACTAGGCAGAGAGTGCCAAATAGGCTGACATATAGTGAAGCACTGTTCAGTGACAGAACTACTGGGATCCCTGGAGGGGCCAGGCTCTCAGGCAATGATAATTAACACCCATGTGCCCCTGTGAGCTCAACCTCATGCTGGCTGTCTTGTACACTGACCCTAAACAGAGCACAGTCTTTTCACTCACCCAATAAAACCAGAGCAGAGATCAATCTCTGTCCGAGGGTCAGTGACCCCTGAAAATCTGGTCATGTCGTCTCTTTATTTAAAATACTCAGTGTCTCTCAAATACTCTTAGGAAGAAGAAATCCAAATGCCTTAATGTGACCTATAAGCTCCACTTGTACTGTTCCTGACTTAGCTTTTCAGTCTCACTCTCTTCTGCTTCCATCTAACCTCTACAGTTATCCCCAGTGAACTTATTTGCCAAACAAAGCTGTTTCCTGAACAGCAAGTTGAGGCACATGCTCTTCAAATTACCTGAAACACATTTCCCATCCTACAAACTCCAGCTTCAGTTCTTACCTTTCTCTGCTAAACCCTCATTACCCTATGCTTTCTCTTGCCGATGTTGCTGGTCCTTCCCCTGTGTCCCTACAATAACCTTTCCTTCCAGACCATAAATTTCCAAACTATATTCTAGTCATCTGTTTTCTTTCCTAGGACCACAACCCCACATTCCATAGGGTAAAAACATTGCAACAGCAACCAGGTCTTTCTAGTTCATGGTGCTATTTCTTGATCTTTGTTTCTTGTTCATCCCCAGATCTTATTCAGTGATGGGCAAAAATAAACATTTTATGATCTTTGTTGCCACCGTTACTGTGTTCTCAACGTGTAAACTAAACTCTAGGTCTCCTCTGGGGCTGGTGTTCCACTCAATATAGGTATATCTTCTTTTTGCTTAAATTTGATCATCTGTGAAATGAAGTAAACTTGGATAGGATTCCATGAAATAATGAAGGTAAAACCCTCAGTGCAGTTCTTGGCACATAAGCATCCCATTAGTGGTAATTATTAGGTTGATGCACAAGTAATCACAGTTTTTGCCATTGGAATTGTAATGGCAATAACTGCGATTACTTGTACCTCAACCTAATATTTTACCCATTTCTCTGTTTTCTAATGCCTGTATAGTGATACCTGTCTCACCTAATTGCAACCATATCCCTGCCCATCCTCTCCGCCCATCTATGGAGAACACCTGGGCACTGAGAATACCTTATGTGTTCCCCGTGGCCCTTTCTACTGACTAAGGCAAAATTCTAGGAGCCAAGTTTAGCTCAGATCTTTGGAAACTGTACCCCCACCCCAAAAAATATTGTATGGATTTCTAGGTTTTAAATATCACCAGACTCTTCACTGAGTACTTTCCTGGAGCTGCTGCTAATATCCTGACCAGAAGTTGTTGTACATAAAAAATGTCTCTATTTAGCCACCCCTTGGGGCTAACTGAACTGGATGGACACCTTCAATACTTTCTGTGGTCTCCAAACTGCTGTGGAGGATTCTGTTGTGGAAAATGCACTGAAGAGATGCAAAGATCTGTATTCTGGTCCCTGATTTGTCACATAGTAGCTGATGACTTTGGACAAATTCCTTAACATGTTTCCACCTCAGTTTTATCATCAATAAAATCGAAAGGATGGAACAGATTATCTTCTATGTCTCTTTGCAGCTGAAATATTATTTGATTCTGTGATCCTGTGCTTAGGGTGTTTTAGTCTGCGTTCTAGAAAAAAGAAAGATGGCACACTCAAAGTAAGTATTTGAGGAGAATTTAATAAAAGGACTATTTACAAAGGTGTGGGCAGGATGTAGGGAAACCACAAGGCATAATGTAAACCCCAGGGCTAGTAATGGCAGAAAACCTCAACCACTCGTTCACTTTCCAGAGCCCAGAGAGGCAGGCAAGGGTAGGGTCCCCCTGACAATAGCAGTGGCTTTGGCTTGGAGGAAGCCAACCTGAGGTGATCCCCCAGGGAGGGAATCAAGAGACTATTTATACCCTAATGTGGCCTCCTCATTAGGCAACCAACTAGAATCCAGAGAACAAGAGGGTTCACTGATGCAATCCACAAGGTCAGCCACACAGAGCATAATACAGGTAGAGGAGGATAGAGAGGGACAATGAGATGACCAGCATCCAGGGATGCTGATGACACAGTGGTAGAACCTGGGCTCAGAGAGCCTTTTTTACATGATGAGTTGTAATAATGCAGACAAAAACATTTTTATTGTCTAAAAGAGTTTTGCCAGACCCTTGACATTCTAGTTAAGCATAAATCATTTGCAATTCCTTTAAAGAAATGGCATGGTTACCACCAGCTATAGCAAATAAACCATAGGTTAGTGAAATATGAAAATTTTTATGTTACTATACAATCTTTTTGGAAAGTAACTTACAGCAACATAAAATGTTTAATGTCACCTAATAACCTATGCATCTTATTATAAAAATACTTTTGATTAGATGATCTGCAGAGTATCCTTTTGAGGGCAATCTAAATTATTATTATCCAATTCTTATGTAGATTTATAATTAATCTAACAACTATGATCTGACCATGAATATGCCTTTGCCATCTGGTATCTTTACCCTGAATTTGATCATGAATAATACATAACCATCTGACAGCTGAATCCAATCCTTAATGCAGCCATACATGATGCAGATCCATCCATAGTGTGCTAATTTGCATTCTCCATCATTTTTGTCTAATTCTTACCCAGAGCTTTTTCATTGAGTTTCAGCCACCAGGGGAACAATCCACCTACAGACTTGGCCATATGGGATGCAGTGCATATTCTCCAGTGTCCTGGGTCTGGTCCTAATTGTCACCAGCCCAGCCAAAATGTGTCACTCCAAACGTGGGTAGGGGTGCTCTTGGGCATTCATAAGATGCTTAATGAGGCTTTCAGCACGGTGTTGCTGACAGTGTGTGTTTTAATTAGACTTCTAAGTGCACATTTATTTTCCCCATTAGACCAGTCCTACATGCAGGTGAAAGAGACAGCCACGTGATTGTAGGTGTCAGACAGTGGTTGTTGAGCACAACCTTAAAATAAGTGAAATGTAAATATTAAAATTACAGGGCAAACAAAATGTTGCCCACCTGACATCATCACCCCACCCTCTTCTGCTGTGACACCTGCAATTTTCCAGGGAGCTGGCACTCATCTACAGATTCTTCTTTGAGTAAGCACATCTGGATTGGTGGAAGCTTTAAAATCTCTTCTTCATGCCTCCCACCTATGTCCATTCTAATTCAAAGGCTTACAAAACACAGTGTTCACCAGAATGAAAAACTTTTGTGGGCCCAGTTTGGCTAGCAGACCACCAGGTTATAAACTTTGTTTCATATGATTATTAAGCTATTTCTCCCCACCAATCTTGAGCCTGAAGCATTCTAACAAGTGGAGCCAGGAATATTTGCAATTCACAGCCAAGCTCTATTTTCCTTAACAAATTAGTTCTATACTTCCTACAAAATTACTATGAGTGGAAATAGAGGCTTAAAGAGTAATTTTCTGCAGAAAAAAAATCTGAGGGCCGGGCACAGTGGAGCACGCCTATAATCCCACCACTTTGGGAGGCTGAGGTGGATGGATCACAAGGTCAGAAGTTCAAGACCAGCCTGGCCAATATGGTGAAACCCTGTCTCTACTAACAATGCAAAAATTAGCCGGGTGTGGTGGTGGGCCCCTTTAGTCCGAGCTACTCTGGAGGCTGGGGTAGGACAATTGCTTGAACCTGGGAGGTGGAGGTTGCAGTGAGCTGAGACTGTGCTACTGCACTCCAGCCTGGGCAACAGAGTGAGACTCCATCTAAAAAAAAAATCTGAGTTAAATTTTGTAGTTGTTGAATCTGAAGTAAGGGTAGGCCCACTAGCCTTTATATTTGAAAATCATACCACCTGAATTTAAATCTATATGTATAAATGTGAAGGCAAGTGTTCTAAGTGGTTATTAGTTTATTCCACACTGTGTGCTTACCAAAATTGGTATTTGATATTTTTTCAGTGTGTCTGTGAATAGCAGATCCTGTAGTTCCACTTCTACTGTACCTTCTTATTTCAGTCAGTCATTGTTGAAAAGCCACTGCATTTGTTGCTGGAGCTGTGGCCCAGTTCCCCTTACGTGGCTCCAACTGCTCTGCGCTTATGACCACATATTTCTGTCCACAACTAACTGAAAGGAGAATGACCTAACTCAGGGGTATAAGGCAAGCAAGCTTCATGTCAGCCAGTGGCCCACCAAGTAGGCTGCTACCAGGGCTTTGGCCTTCAGGAAAAGAAGCCCATGGGCCAAACTGATCAGCAATACATTTCTGAGCAACTTGAATATGAGATGTAGAGATATGGCAGTTGTCGATGGGGGAAGAAGCTGAGAGACTCTCAGAGAGGGCGGTAAACAAAAACTAAGAGTGGGCAGAAGCTATGATGTAAGCAGAAGAGTGGCAGGAGCAGGTGGAGATGAGACAGAATTTGAGTCATCCCACAGTGGATGGACAGAAGCAGGAGAATGGGTCATGCTGCTTGGTGAGGGAATGAGATGACCAAGTGCTGAGCTGGGGTCCTAGTTAAATTGCCAATTTGCATATTTATGTTCTCTGTCTAACCCCAAGTAATACTTGATTGCAGTCCTGTCCAAAAAGGCCTGTTTAATTATGTAATTTATGAAAGATGCTGAGAAAATTAATAGGTTTAAAAATGGAATAAAATTGATTTCTGTATTATCAAATTAAGTCTCTTTAATGACCAAGGGTGATGTGTACGTATAATTCTTATATTTCTATTTGGAATCTACTATTTCTGCCCTCTACTTTTATACTTAGTGATGCTGAATAGGAGCATTATGCAACTTTTGAGAACGGTAATCCTTCATTGAGTAGCTCTTGTGCATTGCAGGGCATTTAGCATCACAGGCTAAATGAATGCCTAAAGTGACCCTTTGTCCTTCCCATTGTGACATTTAAAAATAAATCTACACATTTTCAAATGTCCACTGGGGAGTAGTACTGGTCCCAGTTAAGAACTATTGATCTAAGTCTTCCCATTCTTCCCGAGACAGCTCAAATCCAACCTTCTCTTTATTCCTTTGATTATTCGAGACTATATTGATTTCTTTACCTTCTTTGAATTCCAGCTGCACTCAGAGTCAATAATGCATCATTGAGTTCTTAATTGTGTTCTAATTGTTTCATGCATGTTGGTTTCCCCTCTCAGCTTGCTCATAAATTTTTTAAGAGCCGCAACAGCATCCAAGGTATCTGTTGTATCACACACAGTGCCTAACTAAGTGCCAAGTGCTTAATGAATTCTACCCTGCTTCTCATAATCAGGTCTCTGCTTATCTCTGCAGCAATGTTTCTTATCATATCTCCACCATCATCCCTGGCACTTGTCCCTCCAGCAACTAGAAGCAGCTCATTAGAGTTTCCTCAACATACCTTATTGGTTCAGTATTATGCCTCCACATAATGCTGCACTTTTTGCATATAAAATGTACTTCAGTTGACTTTCTTCTAGGTAAAATCTTATCCAATCTTCAAATTCCAGCCTCTCCGGTGAATTACTCCCTTCTCCGTAGTTTTTATGAACTTCTATTGATGAATAACTTCTCTGTTTACTTGGTTCTTGCTCCTAAAAAGGGCAGGAGCTGTGTCTAATTGATTTAACTCCTAGTATGACGACTTGCACTCAGTAGAAGCTGAATAAATGCTGGTTGCTTATAGCTGATTATACCATACTTTTAACATTCATAAGCTTGAGCCACACGTAAAGAATAGAGAAGAATGTTGGTCACTAAATTGAGGCAGCTATTTTCTTTTCCTTCACTGCACCTTGCTTTTTGCTAAGTAACTCTAAGAAATAGAATGCACGTGCCCCACTAGTGATCAGAGCTTGATTCCAACTTACATATATTAGACAGTTTCATTAAAGTAATTGAAGCAGTCAACTTGGTTGTGCCTTGTTTAATTTCTCTCATTGGTTTGCTCCTTTTACATTATGAAAAGGAGCAAACTAAATACTGAAGACACTACATCAGCTGTTATCAGTGAGAAATTTACTCAAGCTGAACACCCAACTGGGAGGAAAAAAACCTGTTTTATTAGAATAGATTGTTTCATTCCTATTTAGCACTTGACTTGGAGAGGCCTCCTCTATGACTTCCCTGTAGTAGAGAACAGTGATATCCATGTGATTATAAAGAATATCATACAAAATAATAATAAAAATAATCCTATGGGAAATACTGTCAGCTAACACACTATCAAGGAGAGAAGCATTTGTAGCTATACATGAATTAGCAGGGGTTCTGGACTCAAAACTCTTTTTAAAAAACATAGTCCTGGTGAGGAGAGTCTGGAAATCAGCCATGGCCTCTATTTGGCTCCACTAATGACTGATGAGAAGAAAAAGGCAAAGAAATGTGTCAGAGACATACTAATTGCTGATGGACCAAAGACCTGGATCCTGAGAAGTGTTGTCAGGATCTTCACCAGGAATTAAAAAAACACTGCCTCCTGCCTCCGTGTCACACTGTGAGGCCTCTGCATATCACCAGAGACCACCGAGGTGATGAGACCCACAGACACTAAAAGAACCAGAAGTCACAACCTCAACATCAAGAGGAGACTGAGTGAGGAATGCGAGAGAGAAGAATTTCGCAAGCTAAACTGCAGGTCATTGCTTTCCTGATATTTCTATTCCTAGAAACTGAGTTTCCAGCAATTAAACAAGTTGTTGACGAAGCCCCTAACTTAACAGAAGTTTCACTGCAGAATGCCTGGAAATGGCAGCATAATGTATGAAACGGGTTGTTGAAGAAGAAACTCTGTTAGAAGAGAAATATCTGCCTTTGATGGTGCTTTTAATATGCACATTTTTATATTAACTTCTTTGTACTTGCATTTGTGTTTTATATTAACTTCTTTGTATTTGTATTGTATTTGTTTTATATGTGGCATGTGGTCAAGGACAGGTAAAAGCCAGCAGGCATTTCTTTTGTGAAACTGAGATAATAGTTCCCTTCCAACATTATGGTATGAAGTAGAAATAACAAATGTAATATATCACTGCACCAGACAGAAAGGAAGGGTGTAATTGATGGTTTATGTTATGATATACATCAAGGCTTGAAGGATAGAGTATCTCTATCTCACCAGATTAACATACCATTTAACCAAATATTTTGATCATGCTAACAGTTATTCAAAGGGGTCAAATAAGCCATTTGAATCCTTTTCTCAAAGGAGAGCCCCTAAAATTACAAGCAATGAACCCATTTTGCCTCAGGCTCATTCACCTGCTTAGTAACTAAATTTTTTCTGAAATGTAGCAGCACAGATTACAATTCTAGCACCCTAAGAAATATTTTTAAATAGATCATTGCCACCCACCCACCTGACTGCTTTTAGGTATTTCTTCCCTCATCTTTTCTAGAGGCTATACTACTCTTCTGATCAGGGAAGGAAGCACCACAATGTGATGGAAAGGGCTTGACCTTCGGTATTAGAAAGACTGGAGTTTCAGTACACATTTTTTTAATTAGTGGCCATGAAACATTGACAGGTTACTTAATCTCATTCTACTTATCTACAAACCAGTGTAGATGGGTGTATGCAGTATTGAGAAGAGATTATAGATAATGGACTAGAGATTAGCCAGAAAAGTTAGGTTTAATAGTCCTAGAATGTGCTACATAAGAAAGGGATTCTGTTGATTATTGTGTTATTGCTACATCTCTCCTCTCGACACTCCCCCAAATTATTAGGTTGGTGCAAAAGTTATTGCAGTTTTTGCCATTACCTTTAATGGCACAAAGTGCAACTACTTCTCACCTATCTAATAATAGCTCAACAATAATTTAGGGCAAGAATATTACATTAGGAGTTATAAGCGCTTCATTTTGAGGCAAGTACTATTTATTTCCTCTGAAATATTTGGCTGTTTGCTTTGCCTCTCTGAGCCTTATTTTCCTTTTCTGCAAACATGAGTTGGTAAATTGGGATTATGTAAAATGTCTCTTTTACCCTTGAAATTCTGTTTCTGTCATTGTTAATTTGGTTTCCTCCCTGAGGCTATCACCTCATTTTTTTTTAATTTCATTTTGTTGTGTTTTGGTTCTAACTAGTAATACTGAAATAATGCTAGATATACAGAAACTTTTCAAAAATAATCCAGAGCTTTCATATATCCTTTATCAACATTCCCCTAACATTTTCATGGTACATTTATCAAAACTAAGAAATTATCCTTGATACAATACTATAGACTCAACCGTGGTTCATTCAATGTGATGACTAATTTTATACATCATCTTGACTAGGCTAAGAGATACCCAGAGAGCTGGTAAAAGGTAGCTTCTGGGTATGTCTGTTAGGGTGTTTCTGCAAGAGATTAGCATTTGAATCAGTAGATTCAACTGAGTAAATTCAACTGAGATTGTCCTCACCAAAGTGAATGGCCATCCAATCCACTGAGGGTTGCAATAGAACCAAAAGGTAGAGAAAGGGTAAATTCTTTTTTTTTTTTTTTTTTTTCTTCGGAGACAGAGTCTTGCTCTATCGCCCAGGCTGGAGGACAGTGGTGCACTCTCGGCTCACTGAAGTCTCCACCTCACCTGCAACCACACCTGGCTAATTTTTGCATTTTTTTTTAGAGACCAGGTTTCACCATGTTGGCCAGGATGGTCTGCATCTCCTCACCTCGTCATCCGCCTGCCTTGTCCTCCCAAAGTGCTGGGATTATAGGCATGAGCCACCTCTCTTTCTTTCTTTTTTTTGGAGACAGCGTTTCGCTCTTGTTACCCAGGCTGGAGTGCAATGGCACGATGTCGGCTCAGCACAACCTCCGCCTCCTGGGTTCAGGCAATTCTCCTGCCTCAGCCTCCCGAGTAGCTGGGATTATAGGCACGCGCCACCATGCCCAGCTAATTTTTGTATTTTTAGTAGAGACGGGGTTTCACCATGTTGACCAGGATGGTCTCGATCTCTTGACCTCGTGATCCACCCGCCTCGGCCTCCCAAAGTGCTGGGATTACAGGCTTGAGCCACCGTGCCCGGCCGAGCCACCTCTCTTTCTTCTTGGGCTAGGGCATTCATCTTCTCCTGCCCTCCGACATAGATACTCCTCGTTCTTCTTGGGCTTTTGCACTCAAACAGAGACTTAGACTTCTGCACTCCCAACCCCTCAGTTCTTAGGCCTTTAGACTTGGACCAAGACTTATGCCATCTGCTCCCTGGTTCTCGGGCTTTTGGACTCAGACTGAATTATACCACCAGCTTTCCTGGTTCTCCAGCTTGCAGAGAGCAGATTGTGGGACTTCTCAGCCTCCATAATAGCATGAGTGAATTCCCATTTTAGACACATAAATATTATATTGGTTCTGTTTCTCAGGAAGACCTTAACTAACACATTCAGATTTCTCCAGTTTATTCCCTAATGTCATTTTTCTGTGCCAGAACCCAAGCCAGGATCCTACATTACATTTAGTCATCGTGTCTCTTTAGTCTCCTCCAGTCTGTGCGTTTCTCAGTCTTTTCTTGACTTCACAATTTTGACACTTTAGAGGAATGTTAATCAGATATTTTGTAGAATAACCCTCATTTGGGATTTGTCAGATGCTTTCTCATGATTAAACTAAGGTTGTAGGTTTGGGGAAAAACTACTGAATACGTAAAGTGCCCTTATCATGTCCTACCAAATACATGATATCGACATGACTCGTTATTGGCGATATTGTCATCTTGACCACTTGATTAAAGTGGTATCTTCCAGATTCCTCCACCAAAGAGCTACTGTTCTTTTTCTTTACATTCTCTAGTCTTTAAAGCAGGTCACTGAGTCCAGCCCACACTCAAAAGGAGGAAAATAAAATACCTCCTGAACAAAGCTGTATCAAAGAATTTGTAATCCCCTAATTATAAGCTATTTGGATGGAGCTTTCAGACAGCAAGAGGAAACCTTCCAAATACCCAGAGGCAGTATTCAAATACATTACCCTGGGTTCCCTAATTATCTACCATGACAGAGTAAATGTTCGACTTCAACTGAATCTTGATAATTGACCAAATCCCAGGTATGCCATATGTCTACCAGAAAGAGGTACAAGCTAATATTGAAACAGTATAAAGTAATTATTTCAAGTATTTTGGAATTATACTATAGTATGTATTACAAGGACAAAAATACTTTTATCTCAGCACCAACTTTACCAAAGAAATATTCTCTAGATCAAAAAAAAAAAGGGGGGAATCAATGCTATAGGGTAACTGTGTTGTTTAAGGTAAGGATACATCTCTGATGGTAGGTATAGGGTTGGGAGAGACAGCTGTATTCACAAAATCCTGTTTTATTTATGATTTTCCTCCCTGGTACACAAAGAGACCAAATTTTCCAGCCCATTATAGTTAGATAGGAGGATAAATTCCAGATCTGGTCTCTAAAACCTCCTGTGTACTCACTCCTTTCCCGTTGTCTGCTGACTGAAGTCAGGAGTATCAGTGGAGGCCTCTGAGGTCCTATGGGATGGAGAAGGCACTAGATAGATAGAGCCTGTGTCCCCAAGTGGCTGCAAAGACCTTAGCCCCTGTTGACCCTTACTGAACTGTGAAGTGAATGAGAAATGAGGCTCTATTGTATTAACCCACTGAGATTCGGGGGTTGTTATAGCCATCAGATTTGCCTGACCAAAACAGATGGAAGTCCCCAGAGGGTAGAATTTGTTTCCATTAAATTGCTTGTCTAGGGCCTAGAACAGTCCCATATGCAGACGGGACCTAAATGCCTTTGAAGATGAAGAAAAGAGAATAACAAATCCCTTGGTACTACAGAGAGGCATTTGGTTTACAGGAATAAGTACAGCTAAACTCTGCACCTGGTTTTCTACGAAGCTTTCACAAAGATTACCTACAAAACAAACAACCAAAAAAAAATATGGAAGGATCTGATTCCACTGAAAATGATGGCAGAAGCAATAGGCTTAAAAACACCTCAGGTTAAATAAAAGTTTCCCAGAGGTTTCTGATTCACAATTTTGAGCCAATATAGTAGCTAATATTTCAAGTATTCTTGAGTTACACTCTGATGTGCATTAATAGCACAAAAAACTTTTTATCTCAGCACCAACCTTAACAGTGGCAAGTTGGATGGGAAATAAAGCATAATCAAACTTAGTGAAACATAAGTTGAGATACTTACTTTACTAGATTTCTAGTTTTCTAAGAAACTGCCCACCCGGTTATTGTAAAGACATTAATTCTAACAACCCCACATACTAACACCCTCTGCGAGTTAACATATTGATATTGAATAGTACTTTCTTTGGGCATTTGGAGGCTTTTTTCTTGCTGTCTGAAAGCTCTATCCAAATAGCTTATAATTAGGGGATTACAATTATTTGATGTAACTTTGTCTGGGAGGCGAGCTTTCCTTATTTTCCTCCTCTTGAATGTGAGCTGGACTTAGAGCTTCTAAAGAACAGAGAGTGTTAGGGAAAAAATAGTAACATTTCAGTGGAGAAATCTGACAGATATCTTAACCAAGTAATCAAGGTGACAGCATTAACAGTAACAAGTCATGTTGATATCATGTACTTCTTGATATGATGTGATGAGAAGGGACTTTACTTCTGCAGTATTGCTTCCCCAAACTCATAGCCCCAGTCTAATCATGAGAAAACATCAGACAAACCCCAACCGAGGGACATTCAGCAACTGCGCTTCATCAAGAGTTGGTGCCTTTCCATTGCCGTATATCTCATAAAAAGCCCGATTCTGCTATATTAACAATAGGAACCCAGATTTGTGATCAAACCTCAATACTTTATATTTCACTGAGTACATTATTCTTCTCCTACTTGCATTGTATAGTAACACTTATTTATAGGAAATCTATTTTGTTCACATGTTATGTGTAGCCAACACTGAGGTCCATCCTGACTTCCCTCTTCTCTCATGATCTTGAGAATATCCCAAAGACCGAAGCTTTTTGCTCTGACCTTAAGAACTTGTGTCCAGCAAGAATGAATTCACCAAAAACTTCTGGACTGACTGACTACGATTCTCACATTTAGTCTCTCCATATTTTGCAAACACTAAGGATTTTTAGTGGGCCTGCAGAGAAATGTTGCCACCCTCAGTGGGGCAAGTGACATAAGGAAGTTTGTGGCTTCCTGCCTTCTCTGGTCCAGTCTTCAGAGGAGTGACTAAGAATGGCTGAGCTTTATGCATCATAACATGGTTCACTGATATTGAAGAGGGTTCCATGTTATCATGTATGTAGTTGTAGTTGTTTTAAGCATGAAAAGACAAAACCCAACACGTACTTCAGGAAAAATGCAGAGGACAGACATAGCTAAGAGAGAACTAGCTCCCCTAAGAGAGGTAATTTAATCACCAATTCATTAATTTAATAGTTGCTATGCACTCACTCATTGATGACCAACCCCATGCGTGAACTCCCTCTGCGAGCTGACATATTGATATAGGCAAAATGGATTCACGTTGACTACAATAAGCTGTGAACAAATTCTACTAAATTAACTCCACTCCATTTCATACAATTCCTAATATTTAGGGCTGGGTTCCAACGCCTGGATGGCTATTAAAACAATTCAGACATGATTGGAATTCACCTCAAATTTTCTCTGAGGAAATCAGTCTTTTATCCTAGCTGCTGCCTTTGGCAGAGTAAGCTCAATGAAAATGCTCTCTTTGGAGTAGTTTTTACTAAATCTAATTATGCTGCCTAGTTTGCGGATCCTGCTGTTTTCTATTTGGTTTCTCTGTGTTTTTTTTTTGTTTGTTTCTGGATGTGAGGGGTGTTACTTCCTTAGTATTCCTATTACAGAACAACTTCTCCTCAACCCCATTCATCTCTTCTGTATATAAGAAATCATTAGCCTGGTGCTTCAAGGGCTTTCAAGTGGTCTTAGTCTTACCCAGGGATTAACCATTTGGATGTCTATGTAAGGGTGACTATATACTTTATCTTCCAAAGTGGGACACTTTTTAGAGAGCTATTATTGATTATGCTTTGCAACAGGCATAAACTAGGGCTGTCTTGGACAAACTAAGGCACATGACAAAACTACTGGGAATTCAAAGCAGAACTGTGTGCTCTGATGCCTCAAATATTAGAAAATCTCCCACAAGACGTTTATTTCCTTCAGGGGACTTACAAAGCAGGCCTGCTAAAGACAGTATAGTATAGTGTTTGAGCACAAAGGCCCTGGCCCCCACCATCACTACCACACCACCTACCCCTAAGCTTTAACTGATGCCTTACTATCTCCCAGCTAGAGAACCAGATCTCCTGGGCTCAAATTCCAGCGCTTTCATTTCCGAGACCTGTGACTTTGGAAAGTCACTTGGACTTTTGAGTCTCAGTTTCCTCATCTATAAAATGACAATAAAGTTTGAAAACAATTCATAAGGTTCTGAAGAATAAGTGAATCGATAAATGTAAATTAGTTATTTGAAGGTCTGGCATGTTGTAAACACTCAATTATATATTGGTTATTGTACTTGTCTTTTTCTTCATGAGAACATATCGTGGGTTACGGGTTCCTGTCTTTCCTGCTTGTAAATACTTGATTATCCTGCCTGTTTGGTCAGGCAACCCTTCTGGCTAAGTACTCTGTGCTGATGTGACTGGTTATTTTGGGCTCTGATTATTGCCTAGGCATTTTTGTCTTCCCATTATTCCTTCAGACACTGGTTCCTTTTTATTTTCAGTATTTTTATAAAGTTGCCTCCAGCCAAGTACACTGAGTACCATTTCACCATTCAGTCACTTGATACAATAAAGTGTTAAGGAGCACACCAAAATGAATCTGCAACTTCACTTTCAGTGACACGTTACTCTGTCTCCATATCTTTATGTCAGGCATTGGTTTCTAGTCTATTACAGCCTGAAGGTTACAAAGGAATGCATCTTTAGAATCATCATTAATATCTTCTGCTAGAATATGCATGACTCTCTGTGACAATATATTTTACATGAAAATTACAATGGAGCCACCTTTTATCAAAGAAATGGTAAAAAAAAAGGGGTGTTTTCCAGGTCTCATAAGGAACAAGATCGTCATTCTTGCCTGTGTATTGTGCCCCTGGACACAACATCTCATCCAATCTAAAAGCAGAAAAAAATACCTACCCTAATCTCTCAGTAGCATGAAGTTGAAATTATTTATGTGAATCATTATTAAAGGAAGGAGAGAAACAAATATGCTACATTGTGCTCTTAAGCATTTTGTTTATTTACATTCATTTATTAAGCTGGTTAGGCTCAATTTCAACATCGTATTTTTAACTCTGCAGGAATGGGAGGAACGCGAGAGGGGAATAGTCCTCACAGCCATAGAACACATACCCCTCCTCCACTCCACAATCATCATTATCATCATCTTAATTGCAATCAGCACCAACAATTACTGAGCATTTCTCCACTTCTCGCATTTTACATGGCTAATCTCATTTAATCCTTAAAATAATTCTTTGAGATAGGTTCTGTCAGTAGCTTTGCAGTGCAGAACACAGTATGAGGAAACAGAGGTATATTAAAGTTAAATGACTTGTTAATCCATGAAGTGACACATAAGACCAGTCAGAATAGATTTAACACTCACACTAAATACAAGGTTATATCTTGTGTCTTCATGAGGGGAGATATGGAATTAATATTCCTGTCAAATGTACAAAACGAACAAGTTTACTGACTGTAAGTCAGCACAAATAGTTTTAATTCATGAAGAGTAGAATGTAAATATCACACCTATACAATACTATTTTACCTTAGTATGCAATTGTTGAGAATCCTAGTATGCTATTGTATGCTTTGCAAGACAGACATCTTGGATTTTGAAAGTAATAACCAGCTGGTAACCATCTTTCTTAAAGCCATTTTATTCCTCTGTCCACAAATTATATGCCAAAGTTCAAGATCAAGAATGCCTCTTCACAGAGTTGGACCTTGCAGTTGTAAATTTGATGAATGACTTCCACGTCAGAGAGACTGGGCAAATGTTCTAGAGTGGTTCACTGCCATTGTGTCCTAAATGTTTTAAGATTGGTTACATCTGTACTCTCATAGAGAGGGAATTTTCTAAGGAGCAAATGGTATGTTTTGGAAGCTTAAGTGTAAGACTAAGCATAAAAATTATCATAAGTAACATTTAAAGCACTTAATAAGTCCTAAGTACTTCATATATATTAATTTACTTAATCATTCCAGTAGTCTTATGAAATAGTGGCAGTTTTAGTTCCATGTTACAATTAAAGAAACCGAAAGGTTGTCACTAAGTGGTGGAGCCAAGATACCTTGGGAGGAAAAATTATCAGCATTAATCTATGTCCTTGGTGCCAAACCAGGGCAGAGCTAGGTTAGACCAGAAATATGAACCGAGACTGGGCTGGCTGTCATTTACCGAGCATTTACAATTCCTTGGCATAGCAGTAAGTACAATAAGAATAGTATCTTACTGCACTCCCACTTAAATCCTTCATGGTAGGAATTTGTCATTCCAGTTTTACAGAGATGAAATTAAGATTCACAGGGTTTAATTGCTTGTTGTCACACAAAGATAAGTGGCACAATCACTATTTAGACCCAGGTGTATTTATCTGTTAAGTCTGTGTTTTAACCTCCATGACACAGTGGAAACCCTTATTTAGATCAAATTTTCTTCTGCCACTTGAATGTTATATTTTTGCTTTTTTCCTTCCAGAGATGATTCTTAATTTGCTAAGACCCATTCTTACGCATAGTTTTCTTTAACTGTGCTTAAGTTTATTGATAACCGTGTCTCCCAAACAAGTAAAAAACTTGAGCACATCTTTCCTTAAATCTCCTTTGCCCTTGCACTGGTAGTATTATCTAGCATGTTGATTCTTTACTGGTAAAACACTACAGCTTTTTTAAAATCATTTTTAAAAATCATATCTCCTTCGGGCCTTAATAAGCTTGATCAATTTCTTTATAACATTTTATTTCCCATATCCATTTCTCCATCCAAATTGATTACAAGGGACTGAATGTTTGTATTTCCCCAAAATTTACATGTTGAAATTTTCCTCCCCAGGGTGATGTCATTAGGAGTTTGGGCTTTTAGGAGGTGATTAAGTCATGAGTGTGGATCACTCATGAATAGATTAATGCCCTTATAAGGACTCCATGTCGGACATGGTGGCTTATGCCTGTAATCCCAGCACTTTGGGAGGCTGAGGTGGGCAGATCACCTAAGGTCAGGAGTTCGAGACCAGCCTGACCAACATGGAGAAACCCCATTTCTACTAAAAATACAAAAAATTAGCTGGGCATGGTGGCACATGCCTGTAATCCCAGCTACTAGGGAGGCTGAGGCAGGAGAATCTTGAACCCAAATGGCAGAGGTTTCAGTGAGCCAAGATAGTGCCATTGCACTCCAGCCTAGGCACAAGAGCAAAACTCCATCTCAAAAAAGAAGAAAGAAGAAAAAAGAAGAAGGACTCCAGAGAGCTGGCAAGCCCTTTCCTCCATGTGCATCTACAACAAGAAGAGGGCACTCATCAGATCCTGACCATGCTGGCACCCTAATCTCAGACTTCTAGCCTCCAGAACAATAAGAAATAAATGTATATTGTTTATATGCCACTCAGTCTATGCTACTTTGTTATAGCAACCCAAGCGGACTAAGACATTAATCTTGCTTTTTGGCAGACCATGTCTCCCAGGAGCATTTCAAATAGGATCTTTTTTTCTTTTTCCTTCAACTTTTATTTTAAGTTCTGGGGTACATGTGCAGGATGTGCAGGTTTGTTACGTAGGTAAACGTTTGCCATGCTGGTTTGCTGCACAAATCAACCCATCACCCAGATATTAAGCCCAACATCCATTAGCTATTCTTCTTGGTGTTCTCCCTCCACAAGCCTCCACACAGGCCCCAGTGTGTGTTGTTCCCCACTCGTGTCCATGTATTCTCATCATTCAGCTCCCTCTTGCAAGGAAGAACATGAGTTGTTTGATTTTCTGTTCCTCCATTCATTTGCTAAGGATAATGGCCTCCAGCTCCATCCAAGTCCCTGCAAAGGACATGATCTAGTTCCTTTCAAACAGAAACTCTCGTTTCTCTTTGAGTGAGAAACTTTCTTAAACTTTTTAGGTTTGAGAATTTAGTTATTAAAATGGTAGTTAATCTGGGTATAAAATCTAAGTCCAAAGGTTTTTCCTTGAAAACTCTGAAGACATTATTTGGTGTTAACTATTGAGAAGCCTGCCATATTCTGGCATTTCTTAGTGTCTTTTCTTTTGACCTAGAAGCTTTTAAAAATTTCTGTTGGTCTTTATGCTCTTAAATTTTGCTATAAACTATCTAGATATTCACTTTTTGTTTTCACAGTCTTGTTTCATACTCTATTAGCCTTTTTATCCTAAGCTCTTATCTTTCTTTAATCCTGAGAAATTCTTGTTCATATTTCTTCCTCTGTTTGGTCCTTTTTTACTGTCTGATAATTCTATTTTGTGGATTTTGACACTTTCATCTCTGTGTTTCATGACTCTCGACACTTCTCATGGGTTCTGGCTCTTCCTGATATTTTCCCTTCCCAGATACTTTCAGGTAGTTTTGTGACCCAAACCTTTCAGTTCACTAATTTGTATGTCAGCCGTACCCAGTCTACAATTTCAACTGTTCCTCTAAATTTTTTAGCTGAAAAGTTATGTTTTCAAGCCACATTTTAAAATTAATTCTTTTTCCTGCTGCCTGCTTTCAAAAGCTTCCCTTATCTCTCTGAGAATGTTCATTTAGGACCATTTTACATTCATATTCTGTTTCATTAGCTCTGCTTTCTCCGGAAAGCCCTATAATTTCAGTTATCATTTGTATTTAGAAATATTTAATCTTTTTTTCCTTGGGAACGCTTATTTTATTCATTTAGAGCCGTGACTTTGGTGCTAGCTTAGGTTTGCTCAGAGACTGGAGGTGCAGGGGAGTTACCTTGGGGCAGAATACAATTCCAGTGCTGCAGTGTGGACTCAGCTGTTCCAGTCCAGCTACCCGAGTTCCCTGCTGCTCCCAGTCTCACAGGACTTCTCCCCTGGGTACTGTTCTTGGCATCAGTGGGGCAGCCATCCCTTGTTATACTTGCCCAGTAGAGGAGGATGGGGTAGGAATGGAGGGAACATACAGTGGCCAGTTCATCTACCTGTCCCCCTTGCGGTGGGCTTTCCATCTTAGAAAGATACCTGTTAAGTTTCTGTTAACTTGTGCTATGTGTGTGAGGAGAAGTGATACACTGCTGTGACCCCCACATTGAATTTTCAGGTTCAGCCCCACGATGAAAATATGAAGGAAGAAAAACATTATTTGTAAGACAGAACTTCATAAATTCTCTCCCATTATCTTTCTTCTGTTTCCTGCCTCTGCTCTCCCAGCAAAAATAAAACCAATTCTGTCTTTTTTTTTTTTCTTGTTTTGTTTTATTTTCTTTTGAGACTGAATCTTGCTCTGTCGCCCAGGCTGGAGTGCAGTGGCATGATCTCAGTTCACTGCAACCTCCACCTCCTGCCTCAGCCTCCTGAGTAGCTAGGACTATAGCAAGTGCCACCACGTGTGGCTCATTTTTTGTATTTTTAGTAGAGATGGGGTTTCACCGTGTTAACTAGGATGGTCTCAATCTCCTGACCTTGGGATCTGCCCACCTCAGCCTTCCAAAGTATTGGGGTTACAGGCATGAGCCACCGCACTCGGCCCAATCCTCTCTTTCTAAGCAAGTTTCCATTTCGTGTTAGTTACTGAGACTTTCAATGTGTCTATATCTCCTGTGCTCAGCTTCATGGGTGAATGACCTATGTGGTTACACAGGATCCTTACAAAGACCCCCCACACAGTTTAATACTCTACTGTTACCATCTTGAAATTCTAGATGCTTTCTGAATAGGGGGCCCAGAATTTTAATTTGTGGGATGCACCACAATTATGTAGCCATTGCTGCCTGTGGCATTTCTAAGTTTGACTTCAGCAGCTTGTATTGAATCACGAAGTTATCCAAGACTAACTAGAGTTATATTTCTGGAGAATTCACTCCACAGTTTCCTCCACATAGTTAAGCAGTGACTTCAGCTTTCACACAGTTCTAACAAATTACTATTGGGGGAAAGAGGGATGGTTCAGAAGAGCATCTCTTGCTATCTAAAAGAAGCAGCACCTATAAACCACCTACCTCAGATATTGAGAGGAATTGGAGGATGCTGAAATAGCCACCATCACTACCACCACCCATTTCCCACCTCCAGCCTTTTTGTTTTATTTTGGTAAATCTGAGTCTGGGAATCACAAACCTTGGTAGATGAAGCTTCATGGTTTATTGTAACTCAAAATAGTCTATAGACACATGCAAAACCATGCACATGCTTCTAGACACATCTAGAAAAACGTTTTCCTAGAAATAGGGCATATAGTTTTTACAGATTATCAAAGATGTTCAGAAAATAAAAGATTATAAAGGTAACTGCAATCCATGGGTGTGTGTGTATGTGTGTGTGTGTGTGTATATGTGTGTGTGTAAGACAGAATTCAGGTTTTCCTAGACAGATGCACACACACACACAGAGCACAACACATAAAAGATTTTCCCATCAGAGACTATATTGTCTTACCATGAAGATATGATCTAATTATTGATGAGATATACTTGAGATTAGAATGTTCTGCATATGTTTTGCTTTTAATGTCAAATTTTAAAAGGATCAACAAACACAAATCCTGCTCAGAATGATCCACTTCTTGTCAATCCTCTTTCTAGGTTTCCTTTCTTTGCAGCTTTCTAATTGCAAAAATCCAAATAATAATTATTTTCATAATTTTCCCAATTGTGTGTGACAATGACTGAGGCAATTTATTGCAAGAGTTTTCATTTATGCTAATTATAATATGTTAGAGTTGTCTATTAGCAAACATTTCTTTAAAGTAAGGAAATGCCATTCATTTTCAGTGTTACTGAATCCACTGCTTTTCCTTCCAAATTTCCCTACCTTCCCAACCACTGCCCTGTTCCACCTCAGCAGGGCAAAATCCTGACCACTCCAATTAATAGCTTTCAACAAAGAGAAGAAATAAAATTCATGGCTTATTTTTTCTAGCTCCCATGATAATTATCAGAGTCGAAGGTTAGGAATGTACAGTGATGGGCATTCTGAGGTATTCCCTAGCATTAGAGTCAAAGATTAGCAAAAGCTTATAAAAGAAGAAAATGAAGCAATAAATCAATACAAACTAGTAACAATAGCTGACATTTATACTGTATTATTTTCCTGATGATATTTTATAAATATTTTCAAACAACCTATACCTAAAGAGTTATCATTATCCCATTTACATATGAAGAAACTGAGGCACACTGAAATAAAATTATTTGGCCACAATCAAATAACTAGTCAGTAGGGGATTCAGGACTTGACCAGGCAGTTTGATTCTAGAAGTCAATGCTTGCATCCTATCTGCTTCCAGAATCAGAGCTTCTTGTTATAATGAGAACACCGGAGCTATCACACATCTCATGTCTTCGTCAATTTGGGTTGCTGTAACAAAATACTATAGACCAGTGGCTTAAACAACAAACACTGATTTCTCACAGTTCTGGAGGCTGGGGTGACCAGCATCAATGTGCTGGCAGAGCCAGTGTCTGGCAAGGGCCTGCTCCCTGATTAGTGCACAGCTGCCTTCTGCATCGTCACCTGGCAGAGAAGAAGAGCAAGCACACTCTCTCCTGTCTCCTCTAATAAGAGCATAAGTTCTGTTCATGAGAATTTCACCGTCATGCCCTAATCACCTTTCAAAGGGCCCGTATCCTAATATCATCACATCTGGGGTTTGTATTTCAATCTGGTTCATAGAATTCTAAATAGCAAACAAATTAGATCACATGATTAGTCTATGCAGATTTATTAAAGGTGACCATGAAATATCCTAAAGGATTTTTGAAATAATGAAAACACACTACAGAGCCCTCTGGGGCCTGCAAAGAGTGCAGGAAATGCCAAGTTGGGGAAGCACAGACAGGGGTGTAGAATACACCCCTGAGCTTCTAACCCAGGTCTAACTTATAGTTGGAATTGAATAAACATTTGCTGAATTGAACTGAATTATCATGATTATTATTATTATTTGAAATGGAGTCTCACTCTGTGGCCCAGGCTGGAGTGCAGTGGCGCATTCTCCTCTCACTGCAACCTCCGCCTCCTGGGTTTAAGCAATTCTCCTGCCTCAGCCTCCTGAGTAGCCAGGATTACAGGTGACCACCACCACACCTGGCTAATTTTTGTATTTTTAGTGAGAGGTCTTGAACTCCTGACGTCAAGTGATCCACCCACCTCTGCCTCCCAAAACGCTGGGATTATAGGCATGAGCCACCACACCCAGTTGAACTGAATTAAGTGTAACTCTGCACTAGTCACATCTCTGAAGGTTTCCCCACCCGTAAAATGAAAAGGTGAATCTAGATCAATGGCTTTTAGCCCTGGCTGTACATAAGCATCACCCAGAGAGCTTATAAGAAGCATTCATGTTCCAGCTCCACCACAGGATTTTGGTCTAAGGTAGGTTACCCACTGTGCTACCCTTTTAAAGACTTCCAGTGATTCTAGCATGAGGCTAGAGTTGAAAAACACAGACTAGTGATTCTCAAAAGTTTGTTGTCTGGACAAGCAACCTCAATCCATCAATAACTCAAGGTCACACTGAAAATAGTCCCCTTTTATCTTGCCTAGAGGTACAGACAGATGAGAAATACTTCCCAAAGAACAATTGCTCAATTGGCTAGCATATTTAATTTCTTACAAACCCTTAGGCATGTGTGTTACAGTTGGTTCCAGTACGACTATCTGGTGGAGACCCTGGACCTAACTTCCCAAACCCCTTGCCACCCACTGTAACCAAATCCCTTGGGAGGCAGAGTTAATCAGTATGCTTGAACTGAGATAGTTATATCCCAGCTATTCTCTTTTCCCCTTCTTGACCTACTGGAGATACTTCTAGCAGCATTCATTTTCTTCCAGCAACTCTCATTTTTGAAGTCTCTTATTCAAGAAAAATTTAGAAAAAGGAGCTTCGAATTGAAGTAAATGGAGAAAAGTTTAATTACCCTCTCCTCTGATTAGATACTCAAATTTGGAAATTTATGAATGTTTCCAGCTCCAAAATGCTTTTTAAAGTCATTTACATAATCCTGCTAAGAATGCTATATGAGCAGTGGATCAAAGGCCTAGTCGTTACTCTCGTGACTTTCATCCCATCCCGAGATTAGCTTCCTTAGCATGCTCTGAGAGCTAATGGACGCTTTCCTCTAAACCTAAAGTAGCACTAGTAATGTTTTTCTCTGTAGATTTAGAATGTTAAATTAAAGATTATGCAACCACTTTTTTTAGAAGCAATTTATTTGGAGGGCAGAGTGCTCTGTCGTAGGTTAAGCACTTTCATTTTCAGCTATTTTGCTAGCAAGAAGAGATAATGCTTTCTAAGAACATAAGTGTGTGTATCTTCCATACAACTGTGCTTCTCTGATTTTGACTCAGATGAGATCCTCAGTCTTATTTCTGAAACAGTCCCAAGGGAATTTTTTTAAATGTTTCTGAGAACTTTGCACTTTGTAAAAAAAAGGAGATAAACAATTACCACAATGAAGAAAATAAGTATTTTAAAACCACAAATGCACACACGGATAAACATGAATCTGCTTGTGTGTATTATGAGTAGAATAAGAAAAAGCTTAGCAATAGTCCAGGTTCTGTCACTTACTAATTGCCTAATTGTGGATAGGTTATTTTACCTCTCATCATTTCTGTTTTTCTTCTTATAAAAAAATGATAGCATAATAATAACTGCACAAGCTGTTGTCAGTATTAAATACATCACTCAGAGTCCTTATTTGAGCAATATAGTGAGACCCTGTCTCTATAAAAAATAAAATTCTATACAGGTGTGGTGGTGCAACACCTGTAGTCCCAGCTATTTGGGAGGCTGAGGTGAGAGGATTGCTTGAGCCTGGAAGGTAGAGGCTACAATGAACTATGATCTTGCCACTGCACTCCAGCCTGGGCAACAGAGTGAAAATCTTATCTCAGAAAAAAAGAAAGAGTCCTTATTGTTGTGCCTGAATAGGTAATTTCTTTTTAAAAAAAATTCAATAGTTTTGGGGATACAGGTAGTTTTTGATTACATAGATAAGTTATTTAGCAATGATTTCTGAGATTTTATTGTACCTGTCACGTGAGCAGTGGTGTACACTATACCCAATATGTAACCTTTTCTTTCTCATCCACCCCCCAGCCTTTCCCCTCCGAGTCCCCAAAGCCCATTATTTCACTCTTATGTTTGTGCGGCCTCATAGCTTAGCTCCCACTTATGAGTGAGAACATACGATATTGGGTTTTTCCATTCCTGAGTTACTTCACTCCACCTCCAACTAAGTTGCTGCAAAGTACATTATTTCATTCATTTTTATGGCTGAGTAGTATTCCATAATGTATATATCTGAATAGGTAACTTCTTAATCAAGTTTGTTAAGAGGCTGGGAGTGGTGGTGGCAATTCTTGTACATGTGAGTTTTATATATATAATTTCAACTTTTAGATTCAAGGTGTACATGTACATATGTATATATGTAAAATGCATGTTCCTTTATGAAATTTGCTAAAAGAGTTCTTTTAAAATAGTTGTTTCTGTTCTTTAAAAAAAAGTACAAAAAAACTCACATGTACAAGAAAACCTTTAGATGTACATAAAACATATGTAAAGGTTTTTTACATGGCTATACTGCATGATGCTGAGGTCTGGAATAAAAATGATCCTGTCACCCAGATAGTAAGCATAGCACCCAAAGGTTATTTTTTCAACCCTGGCTCCCCTCCCACCCTCCCCCCTGTAATTAGTCCCCAGTGCTTATTGTTGCCAGTAGATGTGAGTTTCTATGCACCGTGATAGTACCACATACCACTAGAAATCAAAGACGTCCTTTGATTAATTCTTCTAATGGTGGCAATGAGCTTGACTACTCATTCACATTTACCTACTGATGAGCTGTATATTCAGTAACTGGCTCTTGGTGGTGGAGGATGGAGAAGCCCTGATTTGTAGCATTTCCGTGGTGTAAATACTCCCACCATGGTAAATTTCAAGCCACCAGCACAAGGTGACATCACTGAACGACGATGGGAAGCACTGCTCATGACTGGCTCTTGGACTCTGGCTCCAGCACACTGCTATTCCATTTATAGACAGCTCTGGGTACCAGCAGTACAGGATTGCTCAGTGTGACTACAGATTGTTCTCTCCCAGAAGAAACTAAATATTTCAAGGGATTAAATTAGTCCATGCTTATATTACACATGAAGTAGCTGAATAAAGTACCTGATAAATATGACTAAGTCTCATCTTGGAGTCTTGGTCAAGAGAAGAACTGTATAATATTAGAGCAGGGAAGTGCCAAAGATATCACCAAGCCTCCGATACAATCTCCAATTCTGAAAAGGAAAGGTAAGCACCAAGAATTATGACATTAGGTGACTCACTCACATTCCTACTGCTGTTTACTAACAATAGTTGGATTAAAAAACCATACCTATTTGCCTCCTGGTTCTTTTTTCTACTACTCCTGCTAGCAAAGCTTGTACAGTCTCAGGTCACTCTATGACAGAACTCAATAATGGGGAAGAACCTGTATTTATTTGCTGCAGTTCCTCTTGGAAAACAATGCATTTTTAATCAATCAATGAAAAATGCTCAACACCACTATGCATTGGAAAAATCCAAATCAAGACCACAGTGAGTTACTAGCTCACACCAATCAGAATAGGTACTATTAAGTTGAAAAATAACAGATGCTGGTGAGGTTACCAGGGGCATGGGGGGGAAAGGAGACACTGCTGGTGGGAGTGCAAATTAGTTCAGCCATTGTTGAAAGTGGTATGGCAGTTCCTCAAAGAACTTAAATCAGGATTACCATTTGACCCAGCAATCCCATTACTGGGTATATACCCAAAAGAATATAAATAATTTTACCATCAAGGCACATGCATGCATATGTTCTTCACAGTACTATTCACAATAACAAAGACAAAGAAGCAATATAATGCCCATCAACAGTAGACTGAATTTTTTAAATGTGGCACATATACACCATGGAATACTATGCAGGTATAAAAAAGAATGAGATCATGTGTTTAACAGTCACATAGATTGAGCTGGAGGACATTATCCCAAGCAAACTAACATAGGAACAGAAAATCAAAAATTGCATGTTATCACTTATAAGTGAGAGCTAAACCATGAGAATACATGGACACAAGGGAACAACAGACACTGGGATCTACTTGAGGGTGGAGGATGGGAGGAGGGAGAGGATCAGAGAGATACTTACTGGATACTATGCTTAATACCTGGGTGATGAAATAATCTATACATGAGACCCCATGACACAAGTGTAGCATATAACAAACCTACATCCTTGAAACTTAATAAAAGTTAAAAGAAAAATAAATGAAAATGATAGAAATATAAACAAAAAGCTAAACAATAATAATAAAGCATGGGTTTGGCTTTTTGATTTTGTTTTACAAAAAACAAGTATTTTCTCAAACAACTACAAAGGGATTTAGCTATAAGACCAGCTTTGGGGAGCACTTTACATGAGGTAGAATTAATGAGATGCTCTGGGCATTATCAGAAAGGAGTCCCCTTTAAAAATAAGCACACATGGAAGGGCCTTACGGGAGAGATCAAACTATGATAAGACTTGGATATCTTACTATTTTCCTTTTAAAATTAATTTGTTTAAATTTTTTAATATGTGAGCACCTTTATGTGCCAGACATTACCTTTCTAGGTGCTGCAGATGCAGATGAACTAGGCAGATGAAGCTCTTGCCTTTGGAGCTTATTTTCTGGGTGGGGACTGGGTGTAGAGATTAAGAAAAACACAAAATAATTAATGATGTATCTTGTAGTTGCAGCAACTGTATATGCAAAGAAAAGGGAATCAAAGTAAGGAGAAAGAACAATGACAGGTGTTGGAAGAGGATGCCATTTAAATAGGGAGATCAGAGAGAAAAGACCTTTCTGAGGAGATGACCTTTTGACTGAGACCTGAAAGAAATAAAGATCTGGAGGAAATTTGCCCCAGTGAGAGAAAAAAAGTTAAGTGCTAAGGCCCCAAACCTGCTTCTTTTGTTTAAGGAATAGCAGATGGGCTGAGGAAAGATTAGTAAGAAATGAGGATCCTGTAGGGCTAGCATCATCATGGAAATTTGTTTTAGAATTTATTCTAATTACGATGGGAAGCCTTAAATGAGGAAAGTGACTTCCTCTGGCTCTGGCTGCTACATGAATAACCAGCTTTTAAAGAGCTGAGAGCAGAAGCAGGGAGGCGATTTGGCTCCAACAGTGGTCCAGTTGAGAGACAATGATGTCTTAGACTACCATTGCTGTGGAGATGCTGAAACATGATTGAATTCAGGACAGATTTTGGAAATACTCCTAGTAAGATTTTCTGGCAGACTGGACATGAGATATTAGGGAAAAGGATGAATCAATGAGGACTTCTAGTTCTTAGGCCTGAGCCCCTTAATTTCTGGAGCTCAGGCCCCATCATTTAATTTATGATGCTGCCAGTAATAGAATGGGTAAAACTGAGGGAAAGGCAGGTGGAAGAGGACAGGAATAAAGAGTACTTCTTCAGACATTCTAAGTTTGAGATGACTAGGGTAAAAATCTAACGATAAATACAGATGGTTAACTAAGGGAAGAAGTTTAGTCTAGAAATATAAATGTCATGTCATCGACATTTAATTGACAATTAAAGTCAAAAGGTTAGTAAAACAACCCAATATAGAATTTAGAAAAGAAATCCAAGGACTGAGTCCAAAGGTATTCCACTGTTTAGAAGTCTGGGAAAGAGGACTATCCCACCAGCAGTCTGATAAAGAGTTTCCAGGGTGGGAGAAGAACAACAGGACATGGTATAACCCAGAAACCAAGTGAAGAAAGCACTTCCAGGAGAAGGTAATAAGTAATGATGTGCCTGTTGGAATTTGAGTAAGGAGACAACTTGGAATTAACAAGTGGGTTTTAATAGACGTCAACAGTAACACTGCCAAGAACAGTTTTAGGGTAGGAGTAGGGAAGGAAGGCTGACTGAAGAGAATTAAGGGGAGAGCAGGAGATTAAGAAATGAAGACAGCAAGAACTGACCACTCTATTTAAGAAAATGACATTTTTTGAGATGGAAGCTATTTCAATATGTTTGTATGCTCATATAAGTAATCTAGTGAAGGAGGCAAGAGTTTACGTTGAAGAAAATATAATTATAGTTGTAATTCCCTTGTGCAGATGAGAGAACATGGGTACTAAAAGTGTACCAAAAGGGACTTAAGATCATTGCAATAACAGTTTGTCCATTATGGCAGGAGGAAGACAGAGCACATGGGCAAAAATGTGGGTACATTGGAAAGTGCAGTGAGAAGATACGTTGAAGCTCTCTACTAATAATTTCTGTTTTCAAAACTGAAGTAAGATCCTAGATGAGCAGCTAAGAGTGAGGTTGATTCAAAAACTGTGGAGATTTCATAAGGGAAACATAAATGTGACTACGGTAGTAACTGGATGATGCAGGGTGGAAGCAAGATCATCAAAGGACAATCTTGGATAGAGGGGAGGGTATGGGAGTGCACTGTTTATGTGAATAGTGATGTTACCAAGAATGATGACAGAATTTGTGGGAGAAAAAAGACAAATCAGGCATATAAACATTTAATAAGTTAGGGAGAGTGTCTAGGAGGGGAATTGTTGATTCCAACATGGAGGGGTAGTAGATAATATAGACTGCGGCAGGTATGTCAGAGAGCCTGTGGAAGCCAAAAGTCAGGGAAGTAAAACTATTTACCTAAAACAAAATAATAAAATGGCACATAGTAAACACACCCAAGCACATACACACATAAATGCACAAATGCACATACACATAGAAGTGTACAATATGCATATATATACACAACTAGAAATCTACACACCACACCTCATTCCTCCTATCCTCAGTATAAGAATACATTTACAATCTCTATCAATTTCATTGACCTTAAAAGAGTTTAACCACCAGAATTTGACATCATACATATATGAAGAAAGTTGAACACAGAAGATCACAGTGAATTTGCCTTCATTCCTTTCTTACTCATTTAGATTTTACTTTCTTCTTTCTTTCCCTATTTTTTGTCATGTATAAAATAGAGCCACACGATGAACATAGATGCAAAAATCTTCAATAAAATACTGGCAAGCCGATTGCAACAGCTCATCAAAAAACTTATCCATCATGATCAAGTAGGATTCATCCCAGGGATGCAAGGCTGGTTCAACATACGCAAGTCTATAAACATAATTCACCACATAAACAGAACCAAAAACAAAAACCACATGATTATCTCAATTGACGCAGAGAAGGCATTTGACAAAATACAACAGCCCTTTATGCTAAAAACCTTCAATAAACTCAGTATCGGTGGAACGTATCTCAAAGTAATAAAAGCTATTTATGACAAACCAACAGCCAGTATCATACTGAATGGGCAAAAACTGGAAGCATTCCCTTTGAAATCCGGCACTAGATAAGGATGCCCTCTTTCACCACTCCTATTCAATATAGTACTGGAAGTTCTAGCCAGAGCAATCAGGCAAGAAAAAGAAATAAAGGGTATTCAAACAGGAAAGGTGGAAGCCAAATTGTCTCTATTTGCAGACGACATGATAGTATACCTAGAAGACCCCATCGCCTCAGCCCAAAAACTCCTGAAACTGATAAGCAACTTCAGCATAGTCTCAGGATAGAAAATCAGTGTGCAAAAATCACAAGCATTCCCATACACCAATAACAGACTTAAAGAGAGCCAAAACAAGAATGAACTGCCATTCACAATTGCTACAAAGAGAATAAAATACCTAGGAATACAACTTATAAGAAACATAAGGGACCTCTTCAAGGAAAACTACAAACCACTGCTCAACGAAATAAGAAAGGACACAAACTGCTCAATGAAATAAGATGGAGAAACATTCCATGTTCATGGTTAGGAAAAATTAATATCGTGAAAATGGCTATACTGCCCAAAGTAATTTACAGAATCAATGCTATCCCCATCAAGCTACCATTGACTTTCTTCACAGAACTGGAAAAAACCACCAGGAACTTCATATGGAACCAAAAGAGAGCCCACATAGCCAAGTCAATTCTAAGCAAAAAGAACACAGCAGGGGGCATCACACTACCGGATTTCAAAGTATACTACAAGGCTCCAGTAATCAAATCAGCATGGTACTGGTACCAAAACAGAGATATAGACCAATGGAACAGAACAGAGGCATCGGAGGCAACACAACATATCTACAACTATACAATCTTTGATAAACCTGACAAAAACAAGCAATGGGGAAAGGATTCTCTGTTTAATAAATGGTGTTAGGAAAACTGGCTAGCCATGTGCAGAAAGCAGAAACTGGACCCCTTCCTGACACCTTACACTAAAATTAACTCCAGATGGATTAAAGACTTAAACATAAGACCTGGTACCATGAAAACCCTAGAAGAAAATCTAGGCAACACCATTCAGGACATAGGAGTAGGCAAGGACTTCATGACTAAAACACCAAAAGCATTGGCAACAAAAGCCAAAATAGACAAATGGGACCTAATCAAACTCCACAGCTTCTGCACAGCAAAAGAAACAGTCACTAGAGTGAATCGGCAACCAACAGAATGGGAAAAAATTTTTGCAGCGTACCCATCTGACAAAGGGCTGATATCCAGAATTTACAAAGAACTAAAACAGATTTACAGGAAAAAAACAAACAAGCCCATTCAAAAATGGGCATAGGATACGAACAGACAGTTTACAAAAGAAGACATACAAGAGGCCAACAAACATATGAAAAAATGCTCGTCATTACTGGTCATCAGAGAGATGAAAATCAAATCCACATTGAGATACCATCTCACGCCAGTTAGAATGGCGATCATTAAAAAATCTGGAGATAACAGATGCTGGAGAGGATATGGAGAAATAGGAACACTTTTACACTGTTGGTGGGAGTATAAACTAGTTCAACCATTGTGGAAGACAGTGTGGCGATTCCTCAAGGCCTTAGAAATAGAAATTCCAATTGACCCAGCAATCCCATTACTGGGTATATATCCAAAGGACTATAAATCGGTCTACTATAAGGACACATGCACACAAATGTTCATTGCAGCACTGTTTACAATAGCAAAGACCTGGACCCAACCCAAATGCCCATTGATGATAGACTGGATGGGGAAAATGTGGCATATATACACCATGGAATATCATGCAGCAATCAAAAATGATGAGTTCGTGTCGTTTGTAGGGACATGGATGAATCTGGAGAACATCATTCTCAGCAAACTGACACAAGAACAGAAAATGAAACACCGCATATTCTCACTCATAGGTGGGTGATGAAAAATGAGAACACATGGACACAGGGAAGGGAGTACCAAACACTGGGGTCTATTGGGGGGAAGAGGGGAGGGAGAGCGGGGGCGGGGAGCTGGGGAGGGATAGCTTGGGGAGAAATGCCAAATGTGGGTGAAGGGGAGGAAGGCAGCAAAACACACTGCCATGTGTGTACCTATGCAAATGTCTTGCATGTTCTGCACATGTACCCCAAAACCTAAAATGCAATTTAAATAAATAAATAAATAAATAAATAAATAAAATAGAGCCACACTCTACACATCATGAATCCTGAAAAATCAGAAAACTTATCCTTAATCAAGTGCTGTTACTTCTTCTGAGTTCAATTCCAAGTAAGTAGGGAATTTGGGAGCACCAGGGAGAGGGATGTTTTGTCCCCAGGATCAGCCTGCTTAATTTCCAGCTGGCCCTCATTTCTCTGCAGAGTGCAAAGGCATGACAACAAGAAAGAATACAGTACTGCATCCACAGCATTGCAGTTGTCAGCTGCAGGTCAGGACTGTTTAGTAGACTGTGAAATCAACTAATTAGGTCTTGACCAGCACTTCTTTTTTTAATAAAATGCAATGAAAAAAATTTTTAATGGAATAAAAAATTATGAGTGCATTAAATGTAATAAGGGTAAAATTTCAGGGAAAACATAGCTTACATTAAAATCACATATAAATGTATATGTGTATATGTTGTGAAAATATTCATGAGTACTGAGTAATGATACAAAATATATTTCTTAATATAAATCATAGTCAAAAATGTTTGAAACCGATTGCCCTAGTGAATCCTATCAACTCTGATAGATACGGCATTCCAACTTCTTAATATAAAAAAATGGATTCCAGAAACTGTATCTCCTCCCCTATCCTCTTTCCGTATCTCCATGTATATGCCTATCTGCTTACTGAATACCCCACCAACTCTTAAATTCAAGTTGCTCTTCAACTACCACCTTTATTTCCACCCAGAGAGTCTCCTCAACATATTATGTCTCTAACATAATTCATCCATTCACTCATGCAAACCTTCAGAGTTAGTCAGGCAGCTACCAGGATGTTCAGACTCTCCTCCTCAGCTGCATCTGTTCCAATTTTGTCCTATCCATGTAAATGCCAACACCTTAATTTACCCCCAGTACCTCTGCACTAACCTAGCACCAGGTGTACCAGCCTATAATCTAAATAGTATAGACCATATACCACAGCCAATTACATCCTCTAAAATAGCATGCTAATAAAAGGTGCCCCAATCAAAAATATTCAGTAGTTCCCCCAAATTTATCAAATAAAACCCAAACATTTCTTTTCTTCAACTATTATTTTAAGTTCTGGGGTACATGTGCAGGATGTGCAGGTTTGTTTCACGGGTAAATGTGTGCCATGGTGATTTGCTGCACAGATCAACCCATCACCTAGGTGTTAAGCCCAGCATCCATTATAAACATACCTTTACGGGCTGTTGAACTGTTTGTGCTTGGAGCTCAAATATCCTGTGTTACATACCTTAGTATCACTCTTTCAACCTAACAGGGTAATTATATAAAGCAGGCACACAATAAATGATTGAAGAATGACTAATAGATACAAAACAGTGTTATTAAATCATCAGTGTATAAAATAAAAATAGAAAGCTCTCCTTACTAAGTAATACTTCTATTAATCAGAATTTCTTCATCTGACCCAAAACCCTCAAATTTTTAAGAAGGCTAAAAAGAGATGAGATCAGCCAACATTATATTCCAAGCTACCTAGATAAATACCACTCAGTCAATGCAATATATAAAGGAGCATGGCATTAAAACTGAATGAAATGAATTCATTTGTATAAAGAAATGCAACGATTTATGTCCATGACATTAGCACTATACAGATTTTCATTATGTTGTTTAAATTATGGTTAGTTCTAACAAAAAGTACAAAATATAGGTTTTTATATAAACAAATAAGTTAGACTGTTTGAAGCAGATGTCTCAAGTCTCTTTCTATATGTTTCTCATATGTATGCCCAAACTATGCAGAAATGATAGACAGGATGACCAAAAATTACTTCTACTCTCATAAAAAGTGCATATTAAAGAATAATGGGAAAATAATCTCAGTGCACCAACTATACATGAAAACTAGGCTGAAATCAAAACTGACAGCTCAGTCCCAAAATGCACATTCAATCTAATAGGAAAGAGTGTCAGCAGAAAATAATTACCCATTACTCTCACCCTATTTTCAACAAAATTAACACGGAAGTGTTTCAAGTTGTTGGAGAAAATTTCAACACACAGGTTAATCTTATCTTTAACTAGAAAAAAAGTGGTGCACACATTTTTAACATGCAAATTCGACTGAGTTTGGGGAAAGTTTGCCATCTTGGAGAAAACATCTTTCTTTTGGAATGATGCTAACAAATGCGTTTCTATTTTTGGTTGTAATTTAATTCTACTCACAAAGGAATGTGTAAGACAGAAATAAAGGTAAGAGAAAATTACATCTAAGTTTTGTTTAATTTTAGCATTAAGTATATGGGTACATGTGAATATCTGTATGAAAAGAATTCTAACTTTACAAATATATTAGGAAGCATCATATTTGCATACTATTTTAGAGTTTATAAAGCATTTTATAGGTGCTGCCATACTCTCCTTACAAAACTTTTAGGGCTAATACACTGGTGTGATGCTATAATATTATCATGTCATAAAAAATGAAGTTGTAAGAGAATAGTTATGTACACAATCATATGGATGTTAATATTAGAGTAGAAACGACCTTCAGAATGGCAGAGAACTTTCTAGTTAATTCTTTCTTGCATTTTCCTGCTACCTGTTTGACATTAACTCCTTCAACTAAAATGGCTCAGTAACACAAGGCAATTGCAGAAAAGTTTTGTCCTTGCTGTTACTGTTGTACCACAATAACTAATTTCTGTAGAGAACACTGTGATTTCTCCCCAAACTACCTATTTAAGTAACTGTGCCTCAAGGAGACAACATAGCACCGTAGCCAAATATTATGGATAGATCTCAGTTGCCTGGGCTGAAAGTCAAAAGCTGGCTCTGCCATTTACTGTGTTCTCAGGCAAGTTTCTTAACCTTTCTCTATAGATGCATAAAATGGGGATAAGAATATCTCCTATAAAACAAAAATTTTAGGCCGGGCATGGTGGCTCACACCTAATCCCAACACTTTGGAAGGCCAAAGTGGGCAAATCACTCGAGGTCAGGAGTTTGAGACCAGCCTGGCCAACATGGCGAAACCCCGTCTGTACTAAAAACACAAAAATTAGCCAAGCATGGTGGTACATGCCTGTAGTCCCAGCTACTTGGGAGGCTGAGGCAGGTGAACTGCATGAACCACAGAGGCAGAGGTTGCAGCGAGCCAAGATTGTCCCACTGTACTCTAACCTGGATGAAAGAACAAGACTCCTTCTAAAAAATAAAAAATAAAAACAAGAAAAAATTTATGAGTACTTCTGGTTCGGAACAGGATGGAGTAGACACACTTCTCCCTTTTCTGCTGCCTGACAGATAAGCTAAAACCCTGGTCTACAAAATCATGATTCATAAAATAAAAGACCAATAAATAGTACTTTATAAAAGTTAAAAAGTTAAACTTCACACAAAGATTTTCTGTGTGAAGAACTCTTTAAAGGGGATTAAAAGACAAGCTACAGATTGGGAAAAACATTTACTAGCCACATTTCTGAGGACTCATATCTAAGTATATAAAGAACTTTCAAACTCAATGGTAAAATACCAAACAGTTCATTCTCACATTGCTATAAATAACTACCTGAGACTGGGTAGTTCATGAAGAAAAGAGGTTTCACTGACTCACATTTCCACAGGCTGTACAGAAAGCATGACTGGGAGGCCTCAGGAAACTTACAAGCATGATGAAAAGGTGAAGAAGCAGCAAACACCTTCTTCACATGGCAAAGAGGGAGAGAGACAGCAAAGGGGGAAGTGCTACATACTTTCAAACAACCAGATCGCATGAGAACTCACTATCATGAGAATCTCAAGGGGGAAATTTGCCCCCATGATCCAATCACCTTTCACCAGATCCCTTCCCCAACAGTGGAGATTACAATTCAACATGAGATTTGAGTGGGGACACAGAAAATTGCTACAGGAATCCATACGTGGTAACATGGCATTGAAATACACATACACATTATACCATGTCAATTTACTGATATGACTGTTTTATATTTATGTAAGATACACTCTTTGGGGTAAACTGGGTAAAGGATCACTCTGTACTAGCTCTGCATTTTCTTAAGATCTTAATCTAATTAGGATCTTATAATCTGAAATTATTTCAAATTAAAAAATAAAATCTGGCCCATAAAAAAAGTATCTCCTACCTCAGAGTATTGCTTTGAGGATTAAATAAGATAATGCACATAAAACATTTAGTAGGTGGCAAGTAGTAAATAGTTTTGGGGGGGTTCTTTTTTCCTTCAAAGTGCAATGCCAAATATATGTGGGGCATCATAAATCATGGGTTATAAAGGAAGACAATGCACTTTTTGTGTTAAAAACACAGGAATCTCTCCTCTGCCTTTTTTGTTCTATGAGTGTTAGGAGGGGCACAATTGTGCAGAGAGTGGAAAGCATATTAAAGGGTAATGAACACTATAGCTTTTGAAATCTTTGTGAAAGCATATCTCTTTCACAAGTAGAGTGAAGTTTAGATCAAACCAAGGTTAGGTAGAGCATGCCTCCCACGGTATGGTACATGTCGCACAGCCAGTACAATCTGCTGTTCAGCCAACCACTCACTGTCTCACTTTAATTAGTTGGAAGAATTTAAAGGGCCACAGTATTAGAAGCTCTAACAGTGGGATAATGTCCTAACAAACTGACAAGTAAAAAAGCAGCTTAACAAAAATTATAGAGTTAGACAGCATTTCAATAAAATAATAGCAAATTTGAGTGATGGGATTATGTGCATTTTGGGGGGAGAATAATTTTAGATTTATGGAAAAGTTGCAACGATAGTAGAGAGAAGTTCCCATATTCCTTTCACCTAATTTCCCCTAATGTGAACATCCTATGGAACTATAGTACATTTGTTAAAACTGAGAGTTTGATACCATTACTTCTTTAATAACTAAACTCCAGACTATTTGGATTTCACCAGTTTTTCCACTTGATGTTCTTTGTCTATTCCAGAATTCTGATTGCACTTAGTAGTCAAGTCTGTCTCCTTAATCTCCTCTTGTCTATGACAATTTTTAAGTCTTTCTTGTTAATCATGGCTATGATAGTTTTGAGAAGTTACTGGTCAGATATTTTGTAAACTGGCCCTCTGTTTGGAGCTATTTGATGTTTTTCTCATTATTAGACTGGGATTATAGGTTTTTGAGATGGATACCACAGAGGTGAAGTGTCTTTCTCAGTGCACCAGATCAAGATACAAGGCATAAACATGACTTATAATGTGTGTTATTAACCTTGATCACATGGGTGATATGAGATCTGCCAGGTATCTCCACCGTAAATGCACTATTTTTCCCTTTCTATACCAAGATCTGAGGACACATGTTCTTGTTGCTGTTGGGTTGTCACAGTTTCTGGGCTCTCTTATAAGCAGAGCTAGTAAATAATATGATTGATTTTAATTTTCCTCTTTTTTCTTATCCATATTTTCTAAATGTCCTGCAATAAGTGTCATCTCTGTTTCTTCTTGCTGCTGTAGCAAATTACTACAAATTACCACCTTCTTGATGTCAGAAAGGTGGTGAAGCAAGCGTTGGAGGACCCCCTCAAAGGCATCCTGGGCTACACTGAGCACCAGGTGGTCTTCTCCAACTTCAACAATGACACCCACTCTTCCACCTTCAATGCTGGGGCTGGCGTTGCCCTCAATGACCACTTTGTCAAGCTCATTTCCTGGTATGACAATGAATTTGGGTACAGTAACAGGGTGGTGGACCTCATGGCCCACATGGCCTCCAAGGAGTAAAACCCCTGGACTACCAGCCCCACTGAGAGCACAAGGGGAAGAGAGAGGACCTCACTGCTGGGGACTCCCTGCCACACTCAGTCCCCCACCACACTGAATCACCCCTCCTCATAGTTTCATGCAGACCACTTGAAGAGGGAGGGGCCGAAGGAGCCCCACCTTGTTGTGCACCACCAATAAAGTCCCCCGTGCTCAGCCAAAAAATAATAATCATTTTTAATTTGTGCTGTAACAACTTACCACAAATTAAGTGCCTTAAAAAGCACAAATGTATTATCTTACAATTTTGACATCTACAGGTCTGAAGTGGTTCTCACTGGCAAAAATTAAGGGTCTGTAGGGCTGTGTTCCTTTCTGGAGGCTCTAGGGAGGGAAGAAGAAGAATTCACTTTCTTACATTTTCCAGCTTACAGCAGCTGCCCACATTCCTTGGTTTATAGACCCCTTCCTCCCATCTTCACACTTGGAGAGAGTGGGTCAAATTCCTCTTGCATTGCATCACTCTGACCTCTTCTGCTCCCTCTCCCACTTTTAGAACCCTTGTGATGAAATTAGGCCCTACTGGATCATTGGAACAATCTCTCTATTTTAAGGTCAACTGATTAGCAACCTTAATTCTACCTACAACTTTGATTCTGTGTGCCACAAAAGGAACACATTCACAGGTTCTGGGGACATAGGCATCTTTGGCTGTGGGAGTGAGGATGAAGGCAGAAGGGAGAATTTATTCTGCCTATTGCAAATGTAAATGATTTAACAATAAGAAAAATAAATCGAGACTTACAACTTATTCATCCATAAAACTTGCATCCAACCAGTAATCTTGTTTTGTTCTGCAAATTTTCAAAAGTGCCTTTTACTCAAGATTACTTCCATGTGATGAAATGTTGTTATAATATACTGATTTAGTTAGATCAAGACAGTAATAAAATTTACAATGTCTATAATTGCAATATATTTATATATAAATCCACAATGACTATTACACAAATGACATGCCCTTATATGTGATGCCATTGTGCAGTATATGGCCTGCTCCAACATCTGCAGTAGTCCAGAGAATTAAGTGAACTACCTCATACCAAGACCTACATTGGGTGCTTTTCATCCAGCAACTTTTCCAATGCTCTTAATACTCTGCTAGGTGAGAATTACTATATCATTTAATTTAGATGAGAATGCAAGTAATTTGACTTCAGTTAATATCTCATTTAATTTAGATGAGTTTTCAAATAATATCAAGCTAGATGTCAGAATTAGAATTTTTACCAATAATAATAATAACGTGTTGGAAAAGATGTGGAGAACCTTCTACACTTCTGGTGGGAATAGAAAATGGTATAGCTGCTATGAAAAACATCGAAAATAAAATTACCACTTGATTCAGTATTCTTACTTCTTGGTATATACCCAAAAGAATTGAAGTCAGGATCTCAAAGACATATCTCCACTGTCATGTTCATAGAAACATTATTCACAATACCAAGATGTGGAAACAACTGAAATGTCTAGATGAATGGATAAAGACCCAAATGAATGGATGAAGAAAATGTGGTGTATACAGACAATGGAATATTTCTATCAGCCTTGAGAAAGAAAGAAATCTTGCCATTTGCAGTAGCATGTATGAACCTGGCAAACATTATGCTACATGGACTAAGCCACTCACAGAAGAAACAATACTACATGGTTTCCTTATATGAGACACCTAAAATAGTCCAACTCAAAAAAGCAGAGACTAGAAAGGTGGCTACCTCTGGCTGGGGGGAAGAAGAAAAGAGGAGTTGTTCTTTGATCACTATAAAGTTTCAGTTATGCAAAATGAATTAGAGATCTGCTGTACATCATAGTACCTATACACAACAATACTGTATTGTGTGCTGATAAACTTTTTGAGGGTAGGTTTCTGCCTGTTTGTTTGTTTGTTTGTCTGTCTGTCTGTTTGTTTGTTTGTTTGTTTGTTTGTGATGGAGTCTCACTCTGTTGCCCAGGCTGGAATGCAGTGGTGTGATCTCGACTCACTGTAACCTCTACCTCCGGGGCTCAAGCAATTCTCGTGCCTCAGCCTTCTGAGTAGCTGGGATTACAGACTTGCGCCACCACACCCGGCTAAATTGTTTTTGTATTTTAGTAGAGACGGGGTTTTACATGTTGCCCAAAGTGGTCTCAAACTCCTGATCTGCCCGCCTCTGCCTCCCAAAGTGCTGGGATTGCAGGTATACACCGCTGGTTTCTACTTTCTTAATGGTATCTTAGTAGCAGTGTTCTTGGGTACTACATGGTAATCTGGTATTGTTCTTATCACGAATAAAAGGGGGGACACATATAAAAAAGAAACATAAAATGTTGAAGATGATGGATATGTTTATTACTTGGATTGTGGTGATGATATCTTGAGTGTATGCATATGTCCAAACTCATTAAATTGTACACATTAAAATATGTGCAAGTTTTTAACATCAATCATACCTTAATAAACCTGCTTTAAAAATGCAATAGACCTAACTGTAGAATCTTCATTCTACAGAGGCTCTCTACAATTGTCACCCTATATTCTTCAAAGACAACAGATAACAAAGCCATTGCCCCCCCCCATATAAAGATGCTAGTAATGGAGATTCAGGAAATTCCCAGTCTTCCCACTAAATTGGGGTCACAGCACCTCTATTCTGCACCACCCTACTCTGCCACCACCACAATCTTGCAGCTAAAAATAAAGAATAGATTTTTTTGTTCTGTCAGACTATCAGGACAACTATTTTAAAAACTCGCAGTGACAAGTCATAATGGAAGTAAGTAATAGAAACTATAACAATATGTGGTTGGAAAATAAACCTTAATAAGGCAAAATTTAATAAAAAAGCACTAGGAAAAATGTTCACTCTTACTAGTTTATATAAATTGAAGCAACTTTTATGATGCATTTTAAAATAAGAAAAAGGCTGAGATTTTTTTAATAGCTCACAACTTTTGGGGTAGTTCCTGTGGAATTGCAATACTCATTTATTGCTGGTTGGCACTGGAAATTGGTATAACCATTTTTAGACAGCAATAGAAAAATTACCAGAACTGTACAAATTTTCAAGAATTTGATTCAAAAAATTCTTCTCCTGGGAATTAAGAAATAAATTATTCAATAATATTTAAAAATCTATATGCATAAAAAAATTTATTGTCAAAAACCTAGAAACACCCTAAACACACAACAATATCAAAATGATTTAGTAAATTATATATAAACTTGATGGAAAATTGTGTAGTCATTGAAATCATCATTATAAAGTAAATGTAGAAATACAGAAAACACTTATGGTTTACCATTTGAGTAAAAAAAGAATATAGAGAAGCATGTGTTCTATGAATGCAACCGTAAAAGTATCTATTTGTGTAGAACTATACCACATTTTCTCAATTCTAAACGGCGTATTTTTAGCACATCAACAGCTATGAAATAAGGATACATCTTACAATCAATATCATCTTGTGTTTTAATTGGAAGAACTTTTTCTTAGTGGTAATAAAATAGTGATACATCTTAGATTAGAGGAAAGATGATGCTAGAATAAAATCTATAAACATGAGACTACTGTGTTAAACTTGAGAAATTCTAATTGTTTCATTTGCCTTTGTTCAAAATTGAATTTTCTCAGCAATAACTTTTAAATAATAACAAATAAATAGAATTAAATGCTTTTGACAAGTGGTGGAAAATTCTAGCGGTCTATGCATCAGGAAAAAAAGGGTCATGCTCAGTGAGTAAGCCTTCTTTTAAGAGGAGGAAGAGTATGGAAGGAATTCTAAAGGAAAGAGACTATTTTTAGCAAGACAGAGGAATGAAGGGAAAGGGGACTTCAAAATGCTTCCCAATCTACCTTGTGATTTGTGGGATGCAGTTTTCTTTTATGTCTAACTTCAAAAGGATCAGGAATCTTGTCCATGGAGAAAAATTTAAAAACTGAAAATAACTAAGTGACTGTCTTCTTTATCACATTTCATAAAAGTGATTCCAAATTAAACATAATTAAATTTGGCATGAGGGATTTAAAAGAAAGAAGTTTTAATGTTATACAAAAATCTTGCTGAAAACAATGATATAAATTCATGTGGGGTCAAAAATAGTCCTTAGTTTTCAAAATACAAGTAAATGGTAAAGACTATCAATGTAAAAAGAAAGTATTTATGCAGACAACAAACATGAAAAAATGCTCATCCATCATCACTGGTCATCAGAGAGATGCAAATCAAAACCACACTGAAATACCATCTCACGCCAGTAAGAATGGCAATCATCAAAAAATCAGGAGACAACAGATGCTGAAAAGAATGTGCAGAAATAGGAATGTTTTTACACAGTTGGTGGGAGTATAAATTAGTTCAACCATTGTGGAAGACAATGTGGGGATTCCTCAAGGACCTAGAAACAGAAATACCATTTGACTCAGCAATCCCATCACTGGGTATATACCCAAAGGATTACAAATCATTCTATTATAAAGACACATGCACATGTATGTCCATCGTGGCACTGTTTACAACAGAAAAACTTAGAACCAACCCAAATGCCCATCAATGATAGATTGGATAAAGAAAATGTGCATATACACCATGGAATACTATGCGGTCATAAAAAATGGTGAGTTCATGTCCTTTGCAGGGACATGGATGAAGCTGGAAACCATCATTCTCAGAAATCTGACACAAGAACAGAGAACCAAACACTGCATATTCTCATTCGTAAGTGGGTGTTGAACAATGAGAATACATGGATGCAGGAGGGGGAACATCACACACTGGGGCCTGTTTGGGGGTGGGGGGGCTAGGGGATGGATAGCAGGGAGTAGGGGGATTGGGGAGGGATAGCATTAGGAGAACTACCTAATGTAGGTGACGGGGGAATGGATGCAGCAAACCACCATGGCATGTGTATACCTATGTAACAATCCTGCATAATTTGCATATGTACCCCAGAACTTAATGTATAATCAAAAAAAAAAGAAAGAAAATATTATTAGGAAAGGAACAAATGTCACTATATTTAGTGGTAAAATGTATTATAATCATGTTGAGTTTTTAGTGAACTATAATTAGAGTGAACAAAATAAATGAGATGCCAATAATGTCTTTTTCTTTTATTTTTTTCCTGTAAGAACATATGATACGAGACTTATTTAGATTTGAGGTCAGGAGTAGGTGCAACCCATGAAGAGTAGACTAAGTGAGAAAACTAAGTTGGAAAAATATCTCCTAAACCTGTAACCATCAGAAACTAGAAATTCTAATTATGTGTTTCGAATGATGTCCATAGCTCATACACTACCTGTATCCATCCTCCATTTCTTCCTCAGTGGCAGAGCCCCTGTTTTTAGTGGGGCACATGGCACAAGAGACAGTCTCAATGTCTTAGCCTCCCCTGCAGTCTTGCAGCTAAGCTCAGGGTAATGTGATATAAACCAAAGATTTTCATGACCCACTGGACCCCTCTTTATACCTCTCTTATAAAGGAGGCATGAGTAGACTTTCACCATTCCTCAGTTTCTCCTATTGTCAACCTGCACTGGATATAATGGGTGGAATTTTAAGAGCCATCTCAGTTCATAAAGTTGACACAATGACTAATAGCCAGTGCTGGGACTGATGGAGCAGAAAGAATCTTTGAACCCAATAATGCCATGGATCTTCTCTACCAGCTTGGAATGATTTACCCCTAGATGTCCACTACACATGAAAGAAAATAAACTTCTATATTACTTAAGCTACAACTGTTTCTAGTATTTGATACTTACAACCAAACCCAATTCCTAACTGACATATCAAATATAAATTATTTTGTTCTAGCTTTATCAAGAACTGTCATAATATTCCTCTGAGAATATGTGGGGTTTTTATACCTAGTTTCCCAAATTGAAAAATTAAACCATAAGTACCAATACCCACTAGATGTTCTATGCTCTATTTTCTTTTTCTCACTCTGTTGCCCAGGCTGAAGTGCAGCGGCATGATCTTGGCTCACTGCAACTTCTGCCTCCCAGGTTCAAGCGATTCTTCTGCCTTAGCCTCCCAAGTTGCTAAGGGATGACCGTTGCATGCCACCACACCCGGCTAACTTTTGTATTTGTAGTAGAGATGGGGTTTCATCATATAGGCCAGGCTGATCTCGAACTCCTGACCTCGTGATCTGCCCGCCTCGGCCTCCCAAAGTGCTGGAATTACAGGCATGAGCCACTGCGCCTGGCCCTATGCTCGATGGATTGGCACAAAGGGAAAACAAGATGAGAAGGAACTTCGAAACAAAAAGGATGTAGCTGGATTAGGTGGTGAGGAAGAAGAAAGCCAACAAGTCTCGTTCCTCTCTTCCCCATCTAGTCATCGGGTTTTAGAAATGTCTTTGGCAGACTTGACAGCTGGGGAGAGACCACTTAAAGCTTTGGATTTGAGTCAGAAAACATTCTTAGTCTTGGCTCTGTGATACTAGAATCTCTCTGGAGCTACTCCTGGATGCTTTTGATACATAATCACATAATAATCTTTACTGGGTGGGACATCTTCTGGATAAAATGAAATAATATTTGTAGAAATGTCCATTTTTGTGGGCCTGGATTTCTTAAAATAAGAAGGTTAGACATGCTTTCCCTATCAAGATTTCTCCTAAACACTGCTCTTTGTCTAGAATTCATTTTCTAACCCTATCTTCATCCTGTCATTTTAAAACTTTCTAAAGTTTCACTTCCTGGATACAATGTTTTTTTTTTTTTTTTTTTTTTTTTGAGACAAAGTCTCGCTCTCTCACCCAGCTGGAATCAACCTCCACCTCCTGGATTCAAGCGATTCTCCTACCTCAGCCTCCTGAGTAGCTAGGATTACAGGTGCCCACCACCATGCCTAGCTAATTTTTGTATTTTTATTAGAGACGGATTTCACCATGTCGGTCAGGCTGGTCTCAAACTCCTGATCTCGTAAGCCACCTGCCTTGGCCTCCCAAAGTGCTGGAATTACAGGCATGTAAGCCACTACACCCAGCCCCTGGATACAATTCTTTTTTTTTTTTTTTTTAATTTTTTATTGCATTTTAGGTTTTGGGGTACATGAGCAGAACATGCAAGACAGTTGCATAGGTATACACATGGCAGTGTGTTTTGCTTCCTTTCTCCCCTTCACCCACATTTGGCATTTCTCCCCAGGCTATCCCTCCCCACCTCTCCCTCCCACTGGCCCTCCCCTTTTCCCCCCAAAAGACCCCAGTGTTTAGTACTCCCCTCCCTGTGTCCATGTGTTCTCATTTTTCATCACCCGCCTATGAGTGAGAATATGCGGTGTTTCATTTTCTGTTCTTGTGTCAGTTTGCTGAGGATGATGTTCTCCAGATTCATCCATGTCCCTACAAACGACACGAACTCATCATTTCTGATTGCTGCATAATATTCCATGGTGTATATGTGCCACATTTTTCCAATCCAGTCTATCATCAATGGGCATGTGGGTTGATTCCAGGTCTTTGCTATTGTAAACAGTGCGGCAATGAACATTCATGTACATGTGTCCTTATAGTAGAACGATTTATAGTCCTTTGGATATATACCCAGTAATGGGATTGCTGGGTCAATTGGAATTTCTATTTCTAAGGCCTTGAGGAATCGCCACACTGTCTTCCAAAATGGTTGAACTAATTTACACTCCCACCAACAGTGTAAAAGTGTTCCGTTTTCTCCACATCCTCTCCAGCATCTGTTGTCTCCAGATTTTTTAATGATCGCCATTCTAACTGGCGTGAGATGGTATCTCAATGTGGTTTTGATTTGCATCTCTCTGATGACCAGTGACGATGAGCATTTTTTCATATGATTGTTGGCCTCATATATGTCTTCTTTTGTAAAGTATCTGTTCATATCCTTTGCCCACTTTTGAATGGGCTTGTTTGTTTTTTTCCTGTAAATCTGTTTGAGTTCTTTGTAAATTCTGGATATCAGCCCTTTGTCAGATGGGTAAACTGCAAAAACTTTTTCCCATTCTGTTGGTTGCCGATCCACTCTAGTGACTGTTTCTTTTGCCGTGCAGAAGCTGTGGAGTTTCATTAGGTCCCATTTGTCTGTTTTGGCTTTTGTTGCCAATGCTTTTGGTGTTTTGTTCATGAAGTCCTTGCCTACTCCTACGTCCTGGATAGTTTTACCTAGATTTCCTTCTAGGGTTTTTATGGTGCCAGGTCTTATGTTTAAGTCTTTAATCTATCTGGAGTTAATTTTAGTGTAAGGTGTCAGGAAGGGGTCCAGTTTCTGCTTTCTGCACATGGCTAGCCAGTTTTCCCAACACCATTTGTTAAACATGGAATCCTTTCCCCCTTGCTTGTTTTTGTCAGGTTTATCAAAGATTGTATAGTTGTATGTATGTTGTGTTGCCTCCGGTGCCTCTGTTTTGTTCCATTGGTCTATATCTCTGTTTTGGTACCAGTACCATGCTGTTTTGATTACTGTAGCCTTGTAGTATAGTTTGAAATCCGGTAGTGCGATGACCCCCGCTGTGTTCTTTTTGCTTAGAATTGACTTGGCTATGCGGGCTCTCTTTTGGTTCCATATGAAGTTCCTGGTGGTTTTTTCCAGTTCTGTGAAGAAAGTCAATGGTAGCTTGATGGGGATAGCATTGATTCTGTAAATTACTTTGGGCAATATAGCCATTTTCACGATATTAATTCTTCCTAACCATGAACATGGAATGTTTCTCCATCTGTTTGTGTCCTCTCTGATTTCGTTGAGCAGTGGTTTGTAGTTCTCCTTGAAGAGGTCTCTTACGTTCCTTGTGAGTTGTATTCCAAGGTATTTTATTCTTTTTGTAGCAATTGCGAATGGCAGTTCGCTCTTGATTTGGCTTTAAGTCTGTTATTGGTGTATAGGAATGCTTGTGATTTTTGCACATTGATTTTATATCCTGAGACTTTGCTGAAGTTGCTTATCAGTTTCAGGAGTTTTTGGGCTGAGGCAATGGGGTCTTCTAGGTATCCTATCATGTCGTCTGCAAATAGAGACAATTTGGCTTCCACCTTTCCTATTTGAATACCCTTTATTTATTTTTCTTGCCTGATTGCTCTGGCTAGAACTTCCAGTACTATATTGAATAGGAGTGGTGAAAGAGGGCATCCTTATCTAGTGCCAGATTTCAAAGGGAATGCTTCAAGTTTTTGCCCATTCAGTATGATATTGGCTGTTGGTTTGTCATAAATAGCTTTTATTACTTTGAGATACATTCCATCGATACCGAGTTTATTGAAGGTTTTTAGCATAAAGGGCTGTTGTATTTTGTCAAATGCCTTCTCTGCGTCAATTGAGATAATCATGTGGTTTTTGGTTTTGGTTCTGTTTATGTGGTGAATTACATTGATAGACTTGCGTATGTTGAACCAGCCTTGCATCCCCGGGATGAATCCTACTTGATCATGATGAATAAGTTTTTGATTTGCTGTTGCAATCGGCTTGCCAGTATTTTATTGAAGATTTTTGCATCTATGTTCATCATGGATATTGGCCTGAAGTTTTCTTTTCTTGTTGGGTCTCTGCCGGGTTTTGGTATCAGAATGATGTTGGTCTCATAAAATGATTTGGGAAGGATTCCCTCTTTTTGGATTGTTTGAAATAGTTTTAGAAGAAATGGTACCAGCTCTTCCTTGTGGGTCTGGTAGAATTCGGCTGTGAACCCGTCTGGACCTGGGCTTTTTTTGTGTGGTAGGCTCTTAATTGCTGCCTCAACTTCAGACCTTGTTATTGGTCTATTCATAGTTTCAGCTTCCTCCTGGTTTAGGCTTGGGAGGATACAGGAATCCAGGAATTTATCCATTTCTTCCAGGTTTACTAGTTTATGCACATAGAGTTGTTTGTAATATTCTCTGATGATGGTTTGAATTTCTGTGGAATCTGTGGTGATTTCCCCGTTATCATTTTTTATTGCATCTATTTGGTTGTTCTCTCTTTTCTTTTTAATCAATCTGGCTAGTGGTCTGTCTATTTTGTTGATCTTTTCAAAAAACCAGCTCTTGGATTTATTGATTTTTTGAAGGGTTTTTCGTGTCTCAATCTCCTTCAGCTCAGCTCTGATCTTAGTTATTTCTTGTCTTCTGCTGGGTTTTGAGTTTTTTTTATCTTGCTCCTCTAGCTCTTTCAATTTTGACGATAGGGTGTCAATTTTGGATCTCTCCATTCTCCTCATATGGGCACTTATTGCTATATACTTTCCTCTAGAGACTGCTTTAAATGTGTCCCAGAGGTTCTGGCACGTTGTGTCTTCGTTCTCATTGGTTTCAAAGAACTTCTTTATTTCTGCCTTCATTTCATTGTTTACCCAGTCAACATTCAAGAGCCAGTTGTTCAGTTTCCATGAAGCTGTGTGGTTCTGGGTCTGTTTCTGAATTCTGAGTTCTAACTTGATTGCACTATGGTCTGAGAGGCTGTTTGTTATGATTTCAGTTGTTTTGCATTTGTTGAGCAGTGCTTTACTTCCAATTATGTGGTCAATTTTAGAGTAGGTGTGATGTGGTGCTGAGAAGAATGTGTATTCTGTGGATTTGGGGTGGAGAGTTCTGTAACTGTCTATCAGGTTTGCTTGCTCCAGGTCTGAGTTCAAGCCCTGAATATCCTTGTTGATTTTTTGTCTGGTTGATCTGTCTAGTATTGACAGTGGAGTGTTAAAGTCTCCCACTATTATTGTGTGGGAGTCTAAGTCCTTTTGTAAGTCCTTAAGAACTTGCCTTATGTATCTGAGTGCTCCTGCATTGGGCCCATATATGTTTAGGATCGTTAGCTCTTCTTGTTGTATCGATCCTTTTACCATTATGTAATGGCCTTCTTTGTCTCTTTTGATCTTTGTTGCTTTAACGTCTATTTTATCAGAGATGAGAATTGCAACTTCTGCTTTTTTTTGCTCTCCATATGCTTGGTAAATCTTCTTCCATCCCTTTATTTTGAGCCTTTGTGTATCCTTGCATGTGAGATGGGTTTCCTGGATACAGCACACTGATGGGTTCTGGATTTTTATCCAATTTGCCAGTCTGTGTCTTTTGATTGGTGCATTTAGTCCATTTACATTTAGGGTTAATATTGTTATGTGTGAATTTGATACTGCCATTTTGATGCTAAGTGGCTGTTTTGCCTGTTAGTTGTTGTAGATTCTTCATTATGTTGATGCTCTTTAGCATTCAGTGTGATTTTGGAATGGCTGGTACTGGTTGATCCTTTCTATGTGTAGTGCCTCTTTCAGGAGCTCTTGTAAAGCAGGCCTGGTGGTGACAAAATCTCTGAGTACTTGCTTGTTCGCAAAGGATTTTATTTTTCCTTCACTTATGAAGCTCAGTTTGGCTGGATATGAAATTCTGGGTTGAAAGTTCTTTTCTTTAAGTATGTTGAATATTGGTCCCCACTCTCTTCTGGCTTGTAGTTTTTCTGCCGAGAGATCTGCTGGGTGTCTGATGGGCTTCCCTTTGTGAGTGACCCGACCTTTCTCTCTGGCTGCCCTCAGTATTCTCTCCTTTATTTCAACCCTATTGAATCTGACGATTATGTGCCTTGGGGTTGCTCTTCTTGCAGAATATCTTTGTGGTGTTCTCTGTATTTCCTGCATTTGAGTGTTGGCCTGTCTTGCTAGGTGGGGGAAATTTTCCTGGATGATGTCCTGAAGAGTATTTTCCAGCTTGGATTCATTCTCTTCGTCCCCTTCTGGTACACCTATCAAACGTAGGTTAGGTCTTTTCACATAGTCCCACATTTCTTGGAGACTTTGTTCATTCCTTTTTGCGCTTTTTTCTCTAATCTTGGTTTCTCGTTTTATTTCGTTGAGTTGGTCTTCGACTTCAGATATTCTTTCTTCTGCTTGGTCAATTCGGCTATTGAAACTTGTGCATGCTTCACAAACATCTCATATTGTGTTTTTCAGCTCCTTTAATTCATTCATATTCCTCTCTAAGTTATCCATTCTTGTTATCATTTCCTCGAATCTTTTTTCAAATCTTTTTTCAAGGTTCTTAGTTTCTTTGCATTGATTTAATACATGATCTTTTAGCTCACAAAAGTTTCTCATTATCCATCTTCTGAAGTCTAATTCCGTCATTTTGTCGCAGTCATTCTCCGTCCAGCTTTGTTCCCTTGCTGGTGAGGAGTTTTGGTCCTTTCTAGGAGGTGAGGTGTTCTGGTTTCCGGTGTTTTCCTCCTTTTTGCGCTGGTTTCTTCCCATCTTTGTGGATTTGTCCGCTGGTCGTCTGCGTAGTTGCTGACTTTCGATTGGGTCTCTGAGTGGAAACCCTGAATGTTGATGATGAAGTATTTCTGTTACTTGGTTTTCCTTCTACCAGTCTAGCCCCTTCGCTGTACGACTGCTGAGGTCCACTCCAGACCCTGCTTGTCTGGGGTGCACCTCTAGCAGCTGTGGGACAGCGAGGGATGCTACCAGTTTCTTTTTCTGCTATCTTTGTCCCAGGATGGTGCCTGCCTAATGTCAGTCTTTTGGATATAGAGGGGTCAGGGAGCTGCTTGAGGAGACAGTTTGTACTTTATAGGGGCTTAATTGCTGAGCTGTGAGCTCTGTTGTTCATTCAGGGCTGTTAGGCTGCTATGTCTGATTCTGCTGCAACAGAGCTCATTAAAAAAACCCTTTTTTTTCTCAAATGCTCTGTGTTGAGGGGTTTGGGCTTTATTTTTGGATGTCCGTTGAGGTCCTGCCCAGCTAGGACGCAGACTAGCCACTGTTTGCCTGCCGAGGCTCCGCCCTGCTGTTGTGAGGCTCGCCCTGGCTCTGTTGTTCTGCTGTTCTCCGCCACGCCCTGCGGCGGAGTCTCTCTGTTGTAGCGGGTTGCCTTGGCAATGGCAGGCTGCGTCAGCAGTGGGCGTGTATCTCAGTAGGGATGGGTCGCCTCGGCAACGGCTGGCTGCATCAGCAATGGGCGTGTATCTCAGTTGGGGCGGGTTGCCTCGGTAATGGTGGCCGCCCCTCCCCCTCAGAGCGTCTCGGGCCGTCTGCATGGGGCTAGTTTGAAATCGCAGTTTTGTTCGTCCCACTGGGCCAACCCTAACGCTCTGTTCCTGCAATCCCCTGGGCTGGCCCACTGTCCAAGTCTTGCTCAGTCTCAAGTCCAGCCCTCTCACGTCTCCAGTTGCCAGTTCAACGGGGCACCCAGACAAGCACGCCCTGTGGGGAGTGCTGGGTAGGGCCGGCCGCCGCCACCCCGGCTGCCGGCTTCGCCAGGCAGAATATCTGCCTGGCGTCCCGCGTCTCCTCTTCACTTGGGAATTTCCCCGTTCCATGGGCAACAAAGATCAGTCTGGAAATGCAGCTCAGACTCACCTCTCCGCAGACACAACGAGAACTCCAATCCTGGGGTGTTCTCACAGCGCCATCTTGAGTCCTCCCCTCTCTTTTCTTTTTAATCAATCTGGCTAGTGGTCTGTCTATTTTGTTGATCTTTTCAAAAAACCAGCTCTTGGATTTATTGATTTTTTGAAGGGTTTTTCGTGTCTCAATCTCCTTCAGCTCAGCTCTGATCTTAGTTATTTCTTGTCTTCTGCTGGGTTTTGAGTTTTTTTGATCTTGCTCCTCTAGCTCTTTCAATTTTGATGATAGGGTGTCAATTTTGGATCTCTCCATTCTCCTCATATGGGCACTCATTGCTATATACTTTCCTCTAGAGACTGCTTTAAATGTGTCCCAGAGATTCTGGCATGTTGTGTCTTCGTTCTCATTGGTTTCAAAGAACTTCTTTATTTCTGCCTTCATTTCATTGTTTACCCAGTCAACATTCAAGAGCCAGTTGTTCAGTTTCCATGAAGCTGTGTGGTTCTGGGTCTGTTTCTGAATTCTGAGTTCTAACTTGATTGCACTATGGTCTGAGAGGCTGTTTGTTATGATTTCAGTTGTTTTGCATTTGTTGAGCAGTGCTTTACTTCCAATTATGTGGTCAATTTTAGAGTAGGTGTGATGTGGTGCTAAGAAGAATGTATATTCTGTGGATTTGGGGTGGAGAGTTCTGTAAATGTCTATCAGGTTTGCTTGCTCCAGGTCTGAGTTCAAGCCCTGGATATGCTTGTTGATTTTCTGTCTGGTTGATGTCTAATATTGACAGTGGAGTGTTAAAGTCTCCCACTATTATTGTGTGGGAGTCTACGTCTCTTTGTAAGTCCTTAAGAACTTGCCTTATGTATCTGGGTGCTCCTGCATTGGGCCCATATATGTTTAGGATCGTTAGCTCTTCTTGTTGTATCGATCCTTTTACCATTATGTAATGGCCTTCTTTGTCTCTTTTGATCTTTGTTGCTTTAAAGTCTATTTTATCAGAGATGAAAATTGCAACTCCTACTTTTTTTTGCTCTCCATTTGCTTGGTAAATCTTCCTCCATCCCTTTATTTTGAGCCTTTGTATATCCTTGCATGTGAGATGGGTTTCCTGGATACAGCACACTGATGGGTTTTGCATTTTTATCCAATTTGCCAGTCTGTGTCTTTTGATTGGTGCATTTAGTCCATTTACATTTAGGGTTAATATTGTTATGTGTGAATTTGATACTGCCATTTTGATGCTAAGTGGCTGTTTTGCCTGTTAGTTGTTGTAGATTCTTCATTATGTTGATGCTCTTTAGCATTCAGTGTGATTTTGGAATGGCTGGTGCTGCTTGTTCCTTTCTATGTGTAGTGCCTCTTTCAGGAGCTCTTGTAAAGCAGGCCTGGTGGTGACAAAATCTCTGAGTACTTGCTTGTTCGCAAAGGATTTTATTTTTCCTTCACTTATGAAGCTCAGTTTGGCTGGATATGAAATTCTGGGTTGAAAGTTCTTTTCTTTAAGAATGTTGAATATTGGCCCCACTCTCTTCTGGCTTGTAGTGTTTCTGCCAAGAGATCTGCTGTGTGTCTGATGGGCTTCCCTTTGTGGGTGACCCGACATTTCTCTCTGGCTGCCCTCAGTATTTTCTCCTTTATTTCAACCTTGTTAAATCTGACGATTATGTGCCTTGGGGTTGCTCTTCTTGCAGAATATCTTTGTGGTGTTCTCTGTATTTCCTACAATTGAGTGTTGGCCTGTCTTGCTAAGTGGGGGAAATTTTCCTGGATGATGTCCTGAAGAGTATTTTCCAGCTTGGATTCATTCTCTTCGTCCCCTTCTGGTACACCTATCAAACGTAGGTTGGTCTTTTCACATAGTCCCACATTTCTTGGAGACTTTGTTCATTCCTTTTTGTGCTTTTTTCTCTGATCTTGGTTTCTTGTTTTATTTCACTGAGTTGATCTTCAACTTCAGATATTCTTTCTTCTGCTTGGTCAATTCGGCTATTGAAACTTGTGCATGCTTCGCAAAGTTCTCGTATTGTGTTTTTCAGCTCCTTTAATTCATTCATATTCCTCTCTAAGTTATCCATTCTTGTTATCATTTCCTCAAATCTTTTTTCATATCTTTTTTCAAGGTTCTTAGTTTCTTTGCATTGATTTAATACATGTTCTTTTAGCTCACAAAAGTTTCTCATTATCCACCTTCTGAAGTCTAATTCCGTCATTTCATCACAGTCATTCTCCGTCCAGCTTTGTTCCCTTGCTGGTGAGGAGTTTTGGTCCTTTCTAGGGGGTGAGGTGTTCTGGTTTTGGGTGTTTTCCTCCTTTTTGTGCTGGTTTCTTCCCATCTTTGTGGATTTATCCACTTGTCATCTGCGTAGTTGCTGACTTTTCAATTGGGTCTCTGAGTGGACACCCAGATTGTTGGTGATGAAGTATTTCTGTTACTTGGTTTTCCTTCTACCAGTCTAGCCCCTTCGCTGTATGACTGCTGAAGTCCACTCCAGGCCCTGCTTGTCTGGGGTGCACCTATAGAAGCTGCGGAAAAGCGAGGGATGCTACCAGTTTCTTTTTCTGTTATCTTTGTCCCAGAATGTTGCCTGCCAAATATCAGTCTTTTGGATATAGAGGGGTCAGGGAGCTGCTTGAGGAGACAGTCTGTACTTTGTAGGAGCTCAAGTGCTGAGCTGTGAGCTCTGTTGTTCATTCAGGGCTGTTAGGCTGAAAAAAAACCCTTTTTTTCTCAGGTGCTCTGTCTGGGGTGGGGGTTGAGGCTTTCCTTGTGAGTGTCTGCCTCGCTGTCCTGCTCAGCTAGGAGGCAGTCAATTTACTATTTGCCTGCCGAGGCTCCACCCTGCTGGTGTGAGGTTCGCCCTGTTGCTGCAGGCTCTGCCCTTCTGCTGCGGTCTCCGCCCTGTTGCCATGGGCTACGCCCTGCAGCGGAGTCTCTCTGTTGTACCAGGTTGCTTCGGCAACGGCAGGCTACGTCAGGAATGGGCGTGTACCTCAGTGGGGGTTGACTGCCTCAGTAATGGTGGACGCCCCTCCTCTGCGGAGCTGTGCTTTAAGAAAACCTCCTCCCTGGGAGCGTTTGGAATCGTCGTTTTGTTTGTCGCACTGTGCTAGCCCAAACGCTTTGTTCCTGGGATTTCCTGGGCTGGCTCACTGCCCAAGTCCCGTTCAGTCTCAAGTTCAGCCCTCTCAGGTCTCAGTTTGCTGGTTCAACAGGGCACCCGTAACAGTGCACTTTTGTATGAAGCGCTGTGGATCGCCTCTGCACTCCGGCGCAGGCCGGAGCTGCACCGGCTGCTGGCTACACCAGCCGAGACCTCTGCCTGGTGTCCCGCGTCTCTTTTATACCTGGGAATTTCCCCATTCTGTGGGCAACTAAGATCCGTCTGGAAATGCGTCCCCGACTCACCCTCTCCGCAGATCCAGCCAGATACAATTCTTAAAACCATTTTCTCCTCAGCTTCCAAACAAGATAATTCATGTGTATGCACCTGATTATGAAAAATTCTACTTATCTCTGAATACATCTTTGGTGCCTACTTAATGGTCAACTTCCAGAGAAAAATAAACAGGTTTATTTTCAACTGTTCATTCAATTCATGTTTATTAATCATCAACCATGTGCTTATCACTGTGGACATTAAATAGATACTTTCTGAGGACAGAAGTGATGTTGGTGGAGATGCTGGAGATAAGAATAATGTGGTACACAGTGTGACTCACAGTAAATTAATAATTAATAATCACCCTCAGTTAATAATAAAGAATCACTCATAAAAAAATGCAAGCATGATTTCTGTGCTTTCTACTTCATATCCAAAGCCTGATGGATGAAGGAGCAATTAATTGAGGACCTTTTGAGAGAGAGTCTTTTCATCTGTTTTAGCATTTCAGATTTTACCCTCGAACCAAGCTAACCCCTCAGGAAAGGACATATTTAGCCTGAACGATATTGGCCTTTGAGATGGGACTTGTCTCTGTCACTTACTGAGGAATGATGCTAGAGTCACACAGCTGCGTGTGGAGGTTTTGAGAACATCCACTGCCCTGAGGGGAAGTTCCATGTTAGCAATTTGTTTAGATTTTAATCTAGTGAAGTATTTGTTTCTCAATTAAATTGGTATAATTATCCTCCCTGGACATTAAAACTATGTTCCAAACCAACTTTTGTTTTCCCTCTTTGGCTGCCAGAAAAGGTAGAGTCCAGTTTCCTATTCACCTCTAGCAACTATGAAGATCCAACCAATAAGAATATGTATGGGTCTTAGGATTTTCTACTTCCTCCTGTTCCCCAATCCCAGTCTTTTCTCTGACTCGCACTTACATTTGCTCTAATTTTAACACTTTCTTATTCTACTATTTCCATCTCATCGTTTTGAGGTATGCATTTGTCATTAGCAACTTACAATGAGTTATGGAATAAAGCAAATAATACATGAGTATTTAAAATAAATTTTAAAATAAAATGGAAATCCAAATCATATATAATTCAAAGAGTGAATGTCTTGAAGTATTCTAAGGACTTGACTTCTAAGGTCTATTTCACCCTGTACCATGCCTGCCTGTCTAGACATGCTATCCTGATATTGTGTAGTTTTCCTACGGCAAATTAGATCCTATACAATAGCGTCTGAAAAATATCCCTTATTTCATAGAGTTGGAAACATTGACCAGAAAAAAAAGTCCTTTTTCTCCCAAGGAAATTGGTAGAATTTCATACAATAAGAGCTCTTAGGGGTCATCAGATCTGGTTTTACCATACCATTGAATTGGTCTCCATAGATGACCACAAGAAAGTGGGTAAACTTTTGCACCAAAACCTTTTCCAAGAAAGTTCCCATATAGAACACAGGTCTCAAATTATAAAGTCACTTGCTGAGTTTTTAATTTGGTAAGGCAATTAAAAAGTTGACAATTAAATTCAAGCCAGTTAATAGCTGATTGGGGTGAACTATTCCATAACAAATGTGTACTCTGTCAGGTAATAATTAAACATTAACTAAGCTTCTACTATTTGCAAGCTATTGTACAGGACAAAATATAAATACATCATAAGTACAAGACTTGAAAAGCTTATAATAGAGTGAAGAAGAGTAAACTAATACTCAAAAGCCCATAAATATTACACCAATAACTCAGTCTTCAAATGCTATGTAAGAAGTATAAAGTGCTTCCACTATGTAGAATACGATTTTTAGAAGCCATGAATTTTGAGATAATTCTTGTAATAGCATATTAGCAGGTAAACTGAAGCATGACAGGTAAGGGGAAAGAATAAGCAAAAGGTAGCCAGCCCAAAGGTAAACCACTTGGCTCACCATGCTATAAAATGCTGGAAAGTAAAATTAGGAAAGAACATTGGCATAAACTGATAAAGTTTGTTCTCAGTCCCCATGTTCTCTACACAACTGGGCAGACCTTTACATACAGCCCTCAAGTGTCATTTCCAAGCCTGGAGATTGTAACCTAGGGGGTGTGTGTGTGTGTGTGTGTGTGTGTGTTGTATTTTATGTCAAAGTAAAACCACCAGTCACAAAAAGACAGATATCGTCTGATTTCACTTTTATGAGATACCTAGAGTGGACAAATTCATAGAGACAGAAGTGGAGTGGTGGTTGTCATGGACTGTGGGGAACGGAGAATAAAAAGTTGCTGTTTACAGGGTTCAGAGTTTTCAGGGATGGTGAAGCTTGCACCGTAATATGAATGTTCTTAATGCCAATAAACCACATACCCCAAAATAGTTAAGATGGTGAATTTTGTGTTTATTTTACTACAATTATAAAAAACAAATATTTGAAAACCACTGATCTCAATAAGCAACAAAAAAGTTTTCAAATGTTTTTGTTCTTAATTCAGTAGAAAGTGAGATATTCTTGAATGTTTCCAAAAGGAGTGATGGCATCGGACATTACTTGAGATGTTTTATCTGGAACCAGAGCAAAGGATGGATTGCAGGGGAGAATGAGGTGGTTGGAAAATGAGTAAGAGACTAATACAGTTTCCTATATAGGAATTATTTATTTAATACCTTACTGTACAGCAAATGTTGATTCTGCACCTATTATGTACACTGTATACAAAATCACACACAAAATCATTGCTAATAAACAGAATAATTTACTAGGTGTTCAACAGCCACAGGTTTCTGAGATACAGAAATCTGTGACCATAGCATAGTTTAACTATCTCAATCATTTCAGTTGAAAAGAAATCAAAGACTTCCAACACTTGTCTTTGCACTTTCTTTACTCTGGCAATCATCGCAGCAAAGGTCTGGCTTTCTGAACATCAGTGAATGGAAATGTTTACTTTAGTAAATCCAGCCTTTGCTTTCTAAATTAAAGTGGTTCCCTTCTAACTCACTAAGTGCTTTTACTCTATGGCCACACATCTGAACAGCAGAAAAACCTTCAAAAAGGTGATTTCTATCACACTCGGGACCAATCTGAAATTTAAACCTAATGCCAAAAGTAATTTCATGCTTTTCAATAATTCTATTAAAAATGCAATTAGCCACAATCATCGCATATATCCAATTCAACAAATTTTACTTAAAACTACTTTGGGCATATTGTTTTAAAATATTTTGCAGGTCCAAGTTTATTTGAATGTGTTTGCAAAGGAGTCATTTCTGGATGCTGCTATCCATTTACTGCTCCATATTATATGTCCTGCATACCTTATCACAAATTTCCATCGAAGCTAACCCTGTGAAACCCTATCAGGCTCAGCGATCCCTTATACCACATACAGGAAGGTTGAATTAAAATGTTTCAAATTTCTCCAGTTGTTAAGAAATGGTGATGTACTTTTTTCAATGATATTTTTTGAGAACTTAAAAAAAAAACACAAGGAATAAAATAAGCCAGTTCCTGTCTCTCTCTCCCTGTGTGTCTCTCTCTCCCTCCCTCTCTCTCTCTCTCTCTCTCTCTCTCACACACACACACACACACACACACACACACGATGCTAAGTTAACATTTTTTAAATATGGGGTTTTTTTTAAATAAACATTCTAAATCAAATGAAAGCCCTCTTTCTCAACTACCCTCCAACCAGGTTTCTTCCCTACTTCTGGGAAGCAAATCCTATCAGTGATTTGCTATTTAATCTTCCAGTCCATTTAGATACTTGGATACATATGCAGGCATCCATAAATATTTTATATTGATATTTTTGTGTTACTTTTTTACATTTAAACACTTTGCATCATAAAATCATATTGTTTTATGTTATTTTCACTTAATATTATATTTTTGAGATACAACCAGATTTAGGTAGAAAGGTTGTATTCATTCCTTTTAACCACTGAATTGTATGTATTCCAGTGTATGAACAAGCTCTATAATATTTATTCTTTTAGGATATTTTATTATTTTTTTATTTAGGTGGTTTCAAATATTTTCTTTCACAAACACTACTGAATGAGAAGCAGCTTTGTGAAGACCCACTCGTACATTAGAAAAGTGTCTTCAACAATTAAAATATAAAAACAAAAATATCTTTTTTTAAAGAAGAGTTTCTTTAGGACACAGAAGTAAAATACATGTGTATTTTTCAGTGTTTGTTAATTTGTTTAGAAACTTCCAAATCACTCGACAAAATGGCTGTATCATTTATACCTCACTTACTGTTTCAGTATTTTTCATTTTTTGATACTCTGATTGGTAAAATCAATCATTGGTAAAATGTGACTAATTATTGTTTCCATTTGCATCCCCAAGATCACTGGTAAGGAAGCCTGAGTGAAGAAAGCCTCTGTGACATGTTGGGGAACTGACCTTGACTTAAAGAGATGGCAGCATTGCCAGCAGCTCTGTCTTGGCAGGAACTTGAGTCACAGTGGGTTGCAAACCCCCACAGACTCAAAGAGGTGCCAGAGTGAGATCTCCAGCCTCCAAAAACTCCTGCACAATGTACGATGTCTAGCAAGCTTTCCAGTGTTGCACAAAAATACTAAGCAAAGAACTTGACTCCTGTGGGGAGCGATAGAGTGAAGAGCAGCCTAAGTACAACTGTCTACCCGAGTCACATTTGAAAACATAAAAATGTTCTGTTCAAAGCAGTAGGCACCATCATGCCTCACTGAAGTAAAAGCTTGAAATGGGGCCCTGCATGATGCCTGTAATCTCACCACTCAGCGGGCCCAAGGCAGCTGGATCACTTGAGTCCAGTAGTTGGCGACCAGCCTGGGCAACATGGTAAAACCCCATCTCTACAAAAAATAATAATAATAATAATACAAAAAGCATTAGCCAGCATGGTGGCATGTGCCTGTAACCCCAGCTACCTGGGAGGCTGAGGCAGGAAGATTACTTGAGCCTAGAAGGTCAAGGCTTCAGGGAGCCATGATCACACCACTGTACCCCAGCCTGGGTAACAGTGAAATCCTGTCTCAAATTAAAAAAAAAGTTTGAAATGGGCCTGGTTTATAATTTGGCTTCTTATAATACTACTTCGAGCACCTCTTTCCTTTCTCTTTCTTTCCTGTCTTCCTTAAGGCACCATGAAACCTCCCTCCTTAGACTAACACGCCATAGTGAAATAACAAAACTAACTAGAACTCAGATGTCAGTTCTGGGGCCAGCATTTCTGGAAAATTAAATAATAAGATATCTTGGTCTAAATATTTTTTTCTGCTGCATCTTTTCTTTCTTATGATAGGATAAAATGATACCAAAGGCCTTAATCCAGGATCTGATTACTCTCTTGGTCTGGCATTCCCTGCCTCACCTCTAGCTAAGCTCAGGATTTGGCCGTCTGCTGACCTCCACCTGTCTGTGTGTGTGTACACACGCACACAACCATTACCTGTCTCAAACTGCTTGCTTATCACATCCCATGGGAGCCAGATGGCCCCATCAAGGCCTCAGTAAGACTCAGTCACTGACCTTCTCCTGCCTTTACAGCCAGGCTCCCTGTACCTTCCTTGGTGACAGTTTATCCACCTTTTGCCGATCCCCTCTATGGGAAACAGGTGAACTAGAGAAAATCTCAGGACAGTCTTATTCCCCCCATCACCTGCAACAGTTGGTGCTCCATCTGTCATTAATCCCACATGGAACTAGACTAGATCCTTGAGACACAAAGACACAAAGAATTAAGTAAGACACAGATTCTACCAGGGAAGAGAAAATCCATGAAAATGTGATTTGTGTAAATTGCTGTAATGAATTTGCCAAGCAGTATGTTCAGAACACCATATGAATGCAAAAGCTTTACTTTATAGAGAAAGAAGAGGATCTATCCATTGGCGGGGTGGGGGGACAGGAAAGGACAGGAAAGGGGGTTGCATGTGCAAAGGGGTGGAACCAAAGTGAACATAGCACATTCTAGTTTGTGCTGCTAAAGTAAAGGAGACATGGAGATAAATGGCAGAACTTTATTATATCAGTGATTCTAGTGAAAGACTTTCAGTCCATACAAGCAACAGAGAATGAGGCAATAGCAGCTAGCTGAAGGTTTTCTAGAAAGCCTCGGCATCTTCAGTGAGGAGACTTCACTGAAGAGGGGTAAAATATACCAGAGGGTTCAGCACCAGAGACAGAGCAGCAATAAATCTACAAGTCTATGGAAAGCACCTTAGAAAAGAAATATGGCCTTGAAATAAATCTGTCTAGTCAAAGATTAGGCCATGAGCAATGTCCTCTATCCCTTGGTCTAATTCTGCTATAGGGAAACAGAAGGAAATTAATGTAGCCCAAGAAATCCTACAGGTTATTTTTCCCAAGTAGCACACATTGAAAAATCCTAAGTATAATCATATTAGAAAAGGCATATACCAACATTCTAGCCATCTCTTATTGCATCCCTCAAAATACCATCTCTTCAACATGCCATGAGTATTTCTGGTATGTGGTAGTACATTACTGGACCTCCAAAATATCTCTTTGGTGATTATTATTTCCCAATCACTTATCCAAGAGAAATAAAAACATGTCTATCCAGAAACCTGCATGTGTAAGCTTGGAAGCAGCTTTATTGATAATTGCCCCAAACTGGAAACTGCTTAATGAAAAAAACAAAATATGGTATATCTGTAAAATAAAATATTCACTAGCAATTAAAAGGAACAAACTATTGACATGTGACAATTTGGATACACCACAGGGGCACTATACTAAATGGGAGTAGAGGGGAACCCACATTCAAAGGAATTCTTACTATGTGGCTTAACTCACATGACATTCCAGAAAAGACAAATTACACTGCGGCATGATATGTGACTGGTTTTCCTCCCTTCACCTGTTGTGACAGATGATAAGGAAGTGCTGCTGTTCCCGCTGATGGATTGAGGACAGGAGCTTGCCTGGTTGGTCAGGCGAAGACAGATGACCACCCGATGACCACAGTGGGAAGAAGATGGACAGATGGTCCTCTAAAGAAAGGAAATTGAGGCCACCTGCTTTAGAAGAGAGGAACCAGGGCAAGTTGCAGCTTTACTATTATGCAGTGCTTAACCACGATGAAAATGCAAGACTGCTCATATGACAGGTGAGAGCTGAGAACAGCATGTGAAATCCGGAAGTGAGGCAGAAGATGTGGGTCTGGGGAACGCACTGCACCAGTGCATTTTCAATTACTATTGAACTTTCGCATTCCTCTTAGGTGGCAACCAAACCATGTGCAGGAATCTCTCTGGCACATTGAGTAAGGGAGAGCACAAAAATCACCCAGGTTTTGCCTAGACATTTGTTTATGTGTCTGTAAAGTTACTGCATAAAGAGCATGGCAGACAGACTGGCTCCATGACCCCTGCCTCTTGGTATTCACAGCCTTGTATTATTTCGTCCCTTTGAGTATAGGAAGGATCTGTGACCAATAAAATATGACAAGGGTAATAGGATGTCACTCCTGTGATTACATTATATAAGAATCCATCTTGCTAGCCAACTTTCTCTAGGGTTTTCCTTTCCTTGCTGGCTTTGAAGAAGCAAGTTGCTGTAAGTCTTACAGCCACAAAAAAGTGAACTGTTCCAACAACCTGACTGAGTTTGAAGTGTCAAAGCCTCCAGAACCCCAGCTGAGCCTCCAAATGAGAATGCAGCCTAGACAGACACCTTGATGGAAGCCTTGCAGAGGACACAATTTTGTGGACTCCTGACCCAGAGAACTGTCAGATCATCTGTGCTTTCTTATACATCTAATATGGTAAAATATTTATTTATATATATATATAATCCTATGTACAGAAAGAAAAAGGTCATACTATGCTGGTTCTTTCAGCCCCACAACAGCAAGACACTGCATAGTCTCTCTGCTTTGTAGGTAAGAGAGCAAAATTCTAGACCGATAAGCCTGCAGTATGTGAAATCAGACCAGTCAGTGATAGACAAGAACTGAACACTCTCAGGTCTTGTCCATAGCATCCAGCATTCACAGAAGAAATTGGTGAAACAAATTATAGGAGGTGTTTAGAAGGTTAAATCATCAGAGCAAAGCATCTTTCTACCTTTCAACCTAGAGAGGGATATTAAACACTAATCCTCACCTACTGTTTCTGATTCTGATACAACTCAATCAAGCCAGACTGCTGCAGGTGAGTTCTCACTGGAACTACAGTAGAGAGAATTTTTTCACCGTGGGCTACACAGATCCTACATAACCATCTTGCCCCAGATTTCTACACTCCTATTACACCTTCTTTTAGTGTTAGTACTTACCTTGCTTCTTCTTGCTATGGGGCATTTGCACATGTTGACCCTTGACATGCTATTTTCTCTGATTTTCACATAATTAATTTCTTTTTCAGATCTCAACTCAGAGATCTCTGGAAGTAGACCTAATGCCCAATGACAGGTCATCAGGGTAGGACAGATCACACCTACTCACCACTAGTCACAGCTTAACCGTCCATTGGCGTGTGTGATTACTTGCTTAATGTGAGCTTAATGACGAGCCTCTTTCTCAGCCACGTGAGCAGGCACAAGGACAGATTTTGACTTCCCATTGACTTTCCGGTAACTTGTCAGCATTGAGCTGAGAGCTTGGTAGATAGTAAGTTTCAATAAGCAGTCATTCAATAAAGAACTGAATAAGATACAGTCATCTAAAATAATTGAAGAAAAGATGAGCCCATGCCTGAAAGTCAGGAGACCTGGGTGTGAACCAGCTCTCCACTTCTGCTCCTCAGCCACCCCAGTGCCTTGTGAGTTCCTTAGGTCTCTGATTTACTGACAATATCATCAGTACTATTAGTTACTTGTTATTGACATTGTCACCACTGTCCTTTTCTTCACTTTGCCTCTTCAAGGAAACAAAGATGGAAAGACCTTTGAAATTGTGTTTCATTTCCTCAGACCTCTCTACACATTTTCAACAAAAATTTCTCAAAAGGACTCCAGGCTACATGCAAACCACAGGGCCCATTGGGGCCTAAAGTTAAAAGGTCATGTTGTGTAGAATGGTCCTCATAGTCATCTGGGAACAATAACTAAAACGTATAAATTACAGAACAGTGATGGCTGGCTGCCGTATCCATGGAAACAGATGTTGGCTTGGCCAGAGTGCTTTATAATGATTATGATTAATCATCCTTGAAATCACTGTTATTTATTGGCGTAAAACTGATGGAACCATGTTAGAAGGGCTATATTGCACAGTTTTACAAATTTTCAGTTGTTAGAGCTAGTACCCTGACAATAAAATAGAAAAAATGTTCTTTAAAATGTACTCATTAAATATCAAAGAGAATGGGAAAATATAAAAGCCACAGCTTGGAATAATAGTCAATAAAAACATTGTGCTAACACAAGTCACTATGCTCAAAATAAATTTTCTTCCATGCTCCATATAAACTGAGTGCTAAAAGAACATTTAGATAAGTGGGAGCCCTGTTTTGTGAGTTCTTTCTAAATCTTTTTCACAATTCTGCTTTATCTGTGTTTAAGTCAGAACCATAAGACAAGAAAAAGGTTATGAGTTCATTTATTGTTGGCCCTTCCTTTAGCCAATCTTCGTCACTAGCATTTTTCCATTTTTATGATGTTGTAGATATTCTGAATTTGAATCCTTCTGCACCACACTACTTAAGTGTGATTTAATTTAATCACATGTACAATTAAAGTATGACCAGGGCCGGGCGCGGTGGCTCAAGCCTGTAATCCCAGCACTTTGGGAGGCCGAGGCGGGTGGATCGCGAGGTCAGGAGATCGAGACCATCCTGGTCAACATGGTGAAACCCCGTCTCTACTAAAGATACAAAAAATTAGCTGGGTATGGTGGCGTGTGCCTCTAATCCCAGCTACTCGGGAGGCTGAGGCAGGAGAATTGCCTGAACCCAGGAGGCGGAGGTTGCGGTGAGCCGAGATCGTGCCATTGCACTCCAGCCTGGGAAACAAGAGCTAAACTCTGTCTCAAAAAAAAAAAAAAAAAGTATGACTGGATTTTAGAAAGAGTCTTTACTCAAACTTTTTTTGGGTAGAGCTAGGGGGACTTTGTACAGACAGGAAGCATCTTGTTCTAGAGCTTTCTTAGCTTCTTCATCTTCTGTCCTGATTCCCCATTCCCACCCTGACCAATAAGGCCAACAGGCACCTAACAAAGCATGCATAACCTTGACTTTTCTTCACATCTGCCGTGACGTACACCTGAAACAGGGAAATACTAAAGGATGTGCCAGCAACCCCCAGGGCCACTATGAGCTTGGGTGCATTCCTGATGCATGTTTTCCCAGAACACGTCCATACTCCTCAAATACATGTGGCATTGTTTTCAGTGACAATAGAAGGCTGTGAGGAAGGGCCATAGCCTCCAGTGCTGTTAGTACAAGTCTTTCCTAAACACATCCAAAAGCTACTGCCATATCATTCTTGATCTAGTGCCACAAATAAACAGCAATGCTTGTGCCCTGGGCAATGCTCTTTGAACAGCTCTGGGATTGTTCTGAACAATGCTCCGATTGTCTGTGGGGTGGGGCAGCTAGAGAGAGTGGGAGTGGGTGCTTAGAGTCGTGCTAGAATAAGTTCCAAGTGCCATGAGTAATAGCCACTGCTAACATGCAGAGACGCTCTGAGATGTGTGTATGGCCACATCCCTGCAAACCTCCTGTCCTGCTGTATACTCAATAGGCCTAGAAAGTGACTCAGAATGTTGGTGCCGCTGGGATTGATAAACAAACCTGGGTAAATTGGAAACTCACAAACAAAGCGAAAACATTTTAAAGGAGGCAAGATTTGTGACTATTCACCAGTAATTTTGACTAAAATGTCCCTGTATGATACATAAGAGAAGGACAAAAGTGGAGATTGTGGGCTATTTATACATGCAGGCAAGAAGGAGGGCTGCCCCAAGGAAGTATGCAGGGCTTCTGTGTCTTCAATCCAGAGAATGGAGAGGTACCTCCAAAGGGAATTTGACCAAATTCTCTGAACCTTCCAGAACTGAGAATTATCATTCTCTATTTTTAAATTGACTCAGAAAGAAGACTGTATGATCTCATTTCAAATTACAGTCAAGAGATTTATTATAAAATGTAATGAAGAGAAGTACTATTTGATATAAATCTATTCCAGTGGTTCTCAACCAGGGATGATTTTGCTCTCTGGAAAACATGTAGCAATGTCTAAAACGTTTTTTATTGTTACAACTGGTGAGGAAGGCAGGTGCTCCTGATGTCTAGTGGTAGAAAGCAGGGTTGCTGCGAAACCTCCTCTACACAGCACAGCCTGACACAATAAAGATACATCCAGCCCAAAATGCCAAAGCTGCCAAGATTGAAAAGCACGGATATAGACAAATAAGCAATGTAGCTAAATTATTCCTCTCTGAAACAGTTTAGTAAGGGCAAAAGATTCATAGTTTAAATACCTAGATAAATCATCAAAGGCATCTGTGTATAGAATGCCATGGTCCCAGAATACTACATTAATTTCATTGAAGGATATTATTGATAATTACTCAAGTAAAATGAACAGACATTTTTTTAGTGCCTACCAACCATGTAGGCAGACTCTGTCTTTACAAGGGCCACTAACTGAGAGGTAGGGAACGATGTGCATGTGAAACCCTTTTTAGGTATTTTTGAGGAGGAAACAATCCCATTAGTTTGAGTAATTGTAATATGGGAAGATGACTTTGAACTCTTAAGCTAATGAGGCCTCACTTTCTAATAATGTAACTTAGGCATAGTTTGGAATTCTTGATTTAATTAATACCATTCATTATTCTAAATACTTTGCAATAATTATTCTAAATACTTTGTATTATTTTATCATATTCTCCAAACAACTCTATGAAGTAGGAACTGTTATCCTCATCTTACAGATGAGCCAGAATTCTAGCAGGGACTGTCTCCAGAGTGAGTGTGCATAACCACCATGCCACAGAGCTTTTGTGGAAATGAGGGGCCAAATGATTTCGGTCAAATGATATCACCTCTCAATCATTGTCCCTTCACCTCCAAGGAAAGGCACTAATGGTCCTTCAAGTCTTCCTAGCACCAGTATTTATTATTCTAGCACCAAAATGAAGACCACTTTTCAACAAAATAGTCTTCCTGGCATAGGCTTCATGCTGTGGAGGTAAATTTTCAAATTATCTACAAAACTGGTAATCTGGGATATTTACTCTAAAAGGCATTTTATCCTGACTTATATTTTTCAAATAGGATATCTGTCCTTGTCATTACCTCTGCAAGGTCAAATCAATTTGATTATAAAAATATAGTCTATTATATTTTTAAATATATATCAATAGATAGTAACTGTATAGTTACTATCTAAAGAATGAATACCTCATGTTCATTTAATTCATTCGTTCATTCATTCAACAAATATATACTGATTTTCTACCACCTGCCGGTCAATAGGCTGAATACTTAAGATATGGCATTGATCACCTAGACATAAACCCTGAACTTCATGGAACTAATCAATGAAAATAGAGCCTTGAAAATAAAATATTTCCAGGTAAATAGGGTAGGCATAATGTTTACCTTTGAATTATTTGAATTTTGGCCATCCTTATTCACCTGAATTCCCAATTTATACCTAATCTCATGATAAAGTATTGAGTTTGTTTCACATTTGTTTGTGAAATAGATATAAGCATGACCCATGGAAGGCATGAATAAAATTGGAAGAATGCTGTCATTTAACTCTTTCTTAAATATTTAAATAACATAAAGATGTATTAAGCAAAAAGATACTAGTAGGATTTTCTTATTACAATGATTTTTTTCAAGAGATCTTCTAGGTTTCACTCAAATGTAAAGCAATGAAAATTTTTTCACAAATTTATACGTAAAATGTATCAGGTCAAAGGACATCACCTCTTAATCATTGGCCCCTCACCTCCAAGGGAAGGAGCTGATGGTCTTTCAAGTCCTCCTAGCACCAGTATTTATTATTCTAGCACCAGAAGGAAGACCTTTGAGAGAAACTAAAATCAATTTCATTTTTATACAATGCTCCTTTGCCATGTTCTATTTTAAAGAACTTAGCTAAGCCGCTTTGCTATATCACCTTAACTATGATAAGGAAGATTTTTTTTAACAGATCCCTTGTCAAAACCATTTACTCTTCCTTTATGTTTTTCATGTTGCTCCCTGCATCCGGAAGCCCCTATTCTTTCTTCTCTGATAGCGGCAGCATTCACTTCAAAGCCCTATTTGAGATTATTTCATTTGCGTATGTGTGTTTATTTTTATACTTTGATCTAGCCCAAAAATATTTGAAGTAGACGATAAGACATGTAGAAGAAGACCCAACAGCATCAGTTAAAAGTGGGGCAACAGAAGAAAGTAAAACAAGAGTAGAGATGAAACAGAGCCAGGAATGAATCTAAAAATGCATATTACTATAATCCACATATGTCCAATGGGCGGGCCATAAATCTGGCCCTAAATTTTCTGGCAGCCAACATGAAAAGAGAAATCTTATCAGCTATACAATTCATAGCAACCATGATACACTACCAATCCAAATTTCCCAAGGAAATTGAATTATTCTTCATACTCAGATGAGACGAAAATGCTCTCTGGGATCATCATAAGTGGGTGACATAATGAACAATCACGGCAGCTTCCTTACTGCTCATAGAAGATCCACAGGTCTGCTTATTAGGATGACTACTGAGATAGGCTGGAAGCACATGCTCAAACTCTATACAAGGAAAGGATGTTTTTCCAGTAAAGAGAAAAGAGAGGAATGACTAATACAACCAAAGCAGGCTTCCAGCTTCCAGTGATCAGCTTTGACCTAGATATTTAATTTAGAATATTTGGAGGCAGATAAAAGCAATCTCCTCTTTGCTTTTGATCCACATTATTTAGTGACAAACTTGTTATTAAATATGGCAAATGCATTGAGAATAGCTATTCCCTGTGCCATTGAGTCCATCCTCCAGTATCTGAACAGACCAAGAGCAAGTCTAGGGTTCCTATCCTCTTGCAGAAGCTGAGGAGTTCATAAAGGCACATATTCAACAGATAGCTGGGCCACCCTCCTATGAGGTGAGCAGAGAGACTACTTGCAAGAAAGACCAGGATTATTCCTAGAAACTTACTGTGAACCCACTGCAGACCCAGATAAAGAGGAATTGAGGCCCCAAAGTTTCTATTCCATTTAGTATGTCCAAATAGTATGCCCATTTAGTATGCCCAAGTATTAGCCCGAATAAGCCAAAGATAACTAGACACTGCCTTGGCCAAAATAAAAATCAGCATAGCACTGAAAATATCATTATCCTTGAGCAGAATATTTCCTATTGTGTGTCCCAAGATAAGCCATTATGAAATGCACATCAAGGAAATAGCAATAAGTTATATGGGATTGTTAGTTATTTATATGCCAGCTAAAAGCTGATAATATCTAGCAAAGACAATCACTTGTTTAGAAAAAGGAAAAAAGAAGAAAAGGCTAAAAGGCTTATCAGTGGCCTTTCTTTCGGACAATAATTGGCCAGCAGGGTCAGAGGCCTATTGAGGTCACTCCTTGTTTAAAATAATAGAACAATAATATTCATGGAAAGAAGAATGTGCTACTTTTTTCAATACCAGGAGAGGGAGGGGTTGAAGTTAGCTCAACCAGATCATTAAGAACCAAGTCTGAAAGAGGGAAACCTACGCACAGTCCTTTGTAACCCCAAAGACAATGGTCTGCTATGTCAAAAGACTATTTCTACTGGCTCTGATCCCAGCAGAATCATAATAGGGTCAGTTTTGTAAAAACATCTAAACCTAGGGCTCTGTCTAGATTGCACACATACACTTCAAGCAACCAAATCTTGTATTCAAGGATCAAGACCAAGGAACTGTCGATAAATTCAGCAACAATGTGGTATTTCTAGTGTGTTTCTCTACAAGGCAATAATAAGGATAACAGTAGGCTATAAAAAGAGGAAGCTTTGCTTTGTGCTTTCTGCTCCTCACACAGAACTTTGGCCTATGAAAACTAAACTTGCAATTTGACAGTCAAATACCTGGCATACAACTTAGGGCCACTGTCCAATAATGGAAGGCTATAACTTGGAATAGGTATTGTCCTTTTAGAATATAGAATAAAATTAAACTATTCATTTAATCAGGCAGCGTTATGCCTGTAGTATGACTAATGGTCGGAAAGTAGGTGAGAGTAGTCCTTGAACAGATTTGGAGGGAAAAAAAATCTTCCCTAGCACCTAACAACGTTGCCTAATGCAATGACTTAACTCAGATTCTGACATAAATTATATTTTTAGGTAAGTTTTTTGAGGTGTGATAAACTCGACAAAAAGTTTTCAATTGTATAAGGTTCCAAGTGGTCACACGAGATTTTTGTTTCATGTGATACCTCATTAACCCCACTGCAGAGTTTAAGTTGTTCCACTTTCTCTGATATTGGAAATGAGGTACCCTCTTGAGAGTTTAAATAGTCCTCAGCTAGTAAGAGGCCACTTCACGCACTCAAAAACCACTTTCAACCTGTATTAGTTCCCTAGGGCTGCCAAAACAAAGTAACTTGATTATCTCCATAAAGGCCCTGTTTATAAATAAGGTCATATTCTGAGATACCGGGGTTAAGACTTCAACATAATTTTTTGAAAAATGAAACCCACGACACAATGCCAACTGACCTATTCTGCAGGATCGAAAAAGATTCTTCATAACCAACTGCTTTAAGCAATGATGAGACCTTGCCCATTTAACTACAAATGATCCTGAAACTAAAGAACAAAGAACGATGACTCCTCTCCTCCCCACTACAAGAAAGGGATAGCTCTGTCACTCCTTTAAGAGCTGCTACGAATGTGATATGTGCTCTTCTTTTCCACAGATGAGAGGCAGTATGGGGTTGTGACTGATGGCAGAAAAACTGGAGCCATGAGGCCTGGGTTCAAATCCCAGCACCACTACTTATTAGTGGTGGAACTTTCAATAAGTCTTTTATCATTTCTGATCTGCACCTAACTAGTCTGCAAAATGGAAATAATAGAACTTGCTTCCCAGGGATCTTGTGAGATTAAAATGACTCTCTCTCTTTTCGCGCGCGCGCGCGCGTGTGTGTGTGTGTGTGTATGTGTGTGTAAATACATATACTGGGGTCATACACACACACACACACACACACACACACACACAGAGTACTTACAACAGAAACTGGCAGCTAGTCCATTAAGTTAATGTTAGGTATTTTAAAGTTAGACAGTTTAAATAAAGATATTATTTTTAATTACGAGGAGTAATGCTCACCATCTCAACAGGGGACTGATTATCAAGGAAGCTAGATTTCCCCAGACACCCCCTTAATGACTCTCATTTCATATCCTCTCTACTCAACTGTGATTCCCTTTTTTTATGCCCTTCCTCAATTAAAAATTATAACAAAGAAGCCTCTCAGTTTCATTCCACCTTACTCTGATCATTTTGCTCTATGTGATCAACATATCAATATTAGAAGGCAATGCTTCTTGGACTAGTATCTCCATCTCTGGACAACTTGCTGCCTCCAGATTACCATAAACAAGTTCCCCAAAACTTGCTTGTTTTCTGTTTCTTCTATACCCTATAAAACTTACAGGAGTGTGATGCACATAAGCAAGTGCTGGGTAAATCTTAAATAACTGGAAGGTAATACAAACCAAACTTAAGCAACAGGAAGAGGATCTTTTATTGCAAACAAATTTGCATATCCAAGGATCATTTTTCTGAACCCTTATTGTTCACAAATGTTCAGAAAACTCGAGCAAGGGCATAGAATGAAAACCTGAGGAAAGATGATGGCTGGAAAAGATTGGCTTCATGCCTAACGTTGCTTTATCATGATTCTGGCAGGTAATCAATAGGAAACTCTGTTGCATAGACATAAATCATAACTGAGTTTTCATCAGGCCTCTGCCAAATCTGTGCCTGTATGAAATCCAGGATCCTGGTGCCAAGGTGCCTTATCAGTCCATATGCAAATATGCCTTTTGATGAAACCAAAGAACAGTAGAATTCAGATGAGACTGAAGCCTTGTGCTGCCAAAGCCAGGTAGATACTTAACTCTTCCATTGGCCAATGACTAAAGAACAACTGCAAAGGGCAGCCTTTCTCACACGACATTGATCCTTAGCTGCTCAAGGGGATTCAGAAATGGGAAGAAAATCAACCACCCTGGTCATTCTCCATAATAGCCCATGTGCAAGGACCTTTCTCCAAAATCCCTGAAACCTTTATTTGAAATGTATTGAAAGACCATCAACTAACACTGAAGAAAAGCACATTGTTTTCTCAAGGCAAAAGAGAAAACATGGTATTAAAGACTTATCTCCTCTAAATGTTAGTGAAGACAACAAAATTTCCAGACTTTCATCCTTTTCTCAAAGATAATACATCTGAAACTCAAGTCAATTTAAAAGGAATAAATTTAGTTCTATTCTTCTTTATTCTGAGGGCATATGATTAAGATGCCTAACTATGCCTATAGGTTTATAAAGATCGGTATTTTGGGAATTCTTTTGAACATTTCTTAAAATACACTTTTTTAAAGATCAACCTTCAGAACTTTTTAAATCCACTGGCGAGTGACTAGCCTGGAAAAAAAAAAAATCTTACCTAGATATTTGTTCAACCATCCAGACTACCCTCCCTGCTTTCCCACAAAACACACACACAAAGAAAAAGACTCCCCAGACCCATACTGTCCACTATAGCAGGTGGCTATTTAAATTTAAATTAACTAAACATAATTAAAATACAAAATTCAGTTCCTCACTCATGCTAGCTACATTTCAAATGCTCCATACTCATGTGGCTAGTGGCTCTCATGAATTGCAGGCATAAAACATTTATATCATTGCAGAAGTTGTGTTGAATAGCTCTGTAAGACTACACCATTCCATTTGCTTGCAGAAAGACCTGAGCTTTGTCATCAAAGGTGGGGCTCCTTTTCTCTCCAGGTTCTCCAGAGAAGCCCAATCTCACTAGCAAATAATGTACCCCACAGAAAAGGCCACAGTTTCCTTTTATTTATTTATTTATTTATTTATTTATTATTTTTTGAGACAGAGTCTGCTCTGTCCCAGGCTGGAGTACAGTGGCTTCATCTCGGCTCACTGCAACCTCCACCTTCCAGGTTCAATCGATTCTCCTGCCTAAGCTTCCCAAGTAGCTGGGATTACAGATGCGCACCACCAGGCCTGGCTAAATTTTTGTATTTCTAGTAGAAATGGGGTTTCACCATATTAAGCAGGCTGGTCTTGAACTCTTGACCTTGGGTGATCCACCCACCTCTGCCACCCAAATTGCTGGGATTACAGGCATGAGTCACCACACCTGGCCCAGAAAGGGCCACCATTTTCTTTCCCTGAGCCCAGATGAATAAGGAAAGAACTAATAGGATTTTGATTAGGCCTGCAATAATCAACTGGATTGAGGAAGGACAGACAAATCAAATTTACTATGGGTGTTTTCTCCATACACAGACACATTTGAGAATTTTGGAATATTACAAAACATTTACCAATAGGGCATTATTGTACTTGTAAAAGATATGAGTGCTAAAAAGGCATTAGAAACTACTTACTTAAATGACTGGTAATTATCATAAGAGCAGCTATGTACTGACAATACTATTTTCTTGAAACTACACAACATAATTTTTACATATTTTGGTTTAATTTGCCACCAAAACCTTTGAGATAGGTATTACTGTCATCCCTACTTGACAGGTCTGAAAGGCTGCCCAGATCATACAAGCAGTACATGGTACAGGTAGGCTTAATACCATACCTGGATGATTCTAAATTCCATGCCCTTATGCATTCCTCTAAACCTCCTCCGTGATGCTCAAACGATGGTCCATACGGCATAAACAGCTCACCCAGAGTTTGCATATGGTCTGCATAAATTTGGAAACGTTTTATGTTCCCAATAGAGAAGTTCAGTTCGCCCCCATGAATAATCTAATTCAAACATTTTCAGCCCTGCCCACAAGCAATTCCTACTTGCTCCCTATACTCCCACACAAACCTAGTTGGGCCTTTTTCTGGTTGGAGTCTTTGAGGCTCTAGCCATCAAGACTGACAGCCAGGGCTCTGGCTTTTGGGCCGATGGTTGTGTCATATCCCTGGTAAGTGTGTCAGTGACTTGCCATGGTGTGAGTCAAACAGGTAATTTTCTAAATATCACATATACTCTTATACAGAGGCAACTAGGATGAGACAGAAAAGGCAGATGAAAATTATTTTTCAAATAAATGGACCTACTGTGTCCTTTTTGTGTACCAAGCGTATTGCTCCTTTCCTTGTTTGCAAAAGAACGTTTTTAAAGAATGAAAAGCGGTTATTGGAGAAAAAGAGCATATTTTGCAATTAAATAACTTAGAAGGTAAATCAAAGGAAGAAAACGCCCTTTTCAAAAATACTCAATAACAAAAATTGTTTATGTATACACTATTACAATAAAATCCTGTAGTGTCTACTTACACATTTTCTGAAATATTTACCCAAACAAAGGAAAGCTTTAAATGATAAGGAAATGAAATCATGCTTAACCGTTGTTTCCAATATTGCATTCTGTGACTTAAGAGATCATTTCAAATTGAGTGTGTGTGTGTGTGTGTGTGTGTGTATTAGCCCTTCTAACATCATTTATATAAAATTTAGAGGTGCTGAAAAGAATAGCAAAGTGAATAAGGAAAAAAGATAAAAATGGAGATGGTAGGGAATGACTACTTACTATTATGTAATATAAAAGGCAGCACTCACTAAACATTGTTAACCTATTTTTGAAAAAACAAAATTAAGCAAAAAGTGCTGAAGCAAAAGTCAACAGAGGCAATGATGTTCAAAAAAAGGTTAGCACCTGTTGTTTGGTAAGCAAAATAGAGCGTGAGAAGTCATACTGTTCCAGATAACTCCAAGATGTTTGATTAACAGGAATTGCAAACAAAATGCCCATAGGAATGGGGTAGATAAGATAATGAGTGAAGAAAGCTGATAATACAAAAAAAAAAAAACAATGTATTTGCAATAATTATTGGAAAAAGATTTGTGTGGGAAGATGTCTTGTAGAGCTTGGCAAGACTTTCCAAGTTCTACCTGACATCTCATCACTGGGATGAGCTTGATATTCTATTTTGTTTCTTTTAAAACTGGGAGGATGGGTGACTGACAAAATTCTATTCCAGACTTTTGTTCCCCAACACCAATCAAGTTTCCTAATTTTTCTTGAAGTTAAAAGCAGCCTGGGGGGATAATCATCTGGAATGCTGACTCCACGACTCTTTCCCCAGTGAAACAACCATAACCGGCTAAAATTAAATTTCAAAAAAATGTTAAATCTTTTGAAATTGTGCTAAGGTCATACAATAAATGGTAAGCCATTTACTGAGAAAATCTATTAAGTCTCTATAAGAATAGTGAACCTGTTACATTTGAGCCATAATCTGTTCTTCCCCATACCAGATCAGCAATACAAAAGCAGCTTCAGCCAAGAACATAGGGTTCCCTCTTCCTTCAGCTCCCAGTCTAAGGTGACAGTATCTCCCCCAAGAAGCCACTGGCCTTTTTATATTCCCTAGCTCTGTGCTGCAGAAGCTCTAAACCAGATCAGAGTAGCTGAGAGATCTGGGATTCCCTTCCTAAACTCAACCCCTGATCATAGGCGGAAGCCCTGCCCTAGGCATGCCATAATGAGAATAGCAAGCCCGGGTCAACTTCAACTGAGCTCATTTACAGGACAGAGTCTCCACACCAATAAGACCAGATGCTCTCACTCCAATCCAAATCCCTTTTTAAAGCAGTGTTGTCACTCTGAGATCAGACCACCATTCTTACCTCCATCTCTAAAGCAGTGGTGTAAATATTTTTCTCAGCCAGAGAGGAAAGTTTCAAGAATAAAGCACTCTGTACATATCCCTAAAAGGACTGACTTTACTTGGAAGAAAGCATGGGAATGTTTAAGGAAAATGTTCAAAACAATGGAAATTTTGGTTGTAAGCAATTAAGAGGGATTGGTAGCTCCGTGGTAGCAACAAGCTAAACCTTATACTAGCTATAAGTTTAATAGAAAAAAACAGGGAAAGCAACATCTAAGAAAAGCCTTTGTGGTGTCAAAACAAGCCTCAAAACTGGCCTCAAATATTGCCCCTGTTAAAGGGGACTGAATTTAATTGAATCAGACTGTAGAGCAATTCGTGCACACAATATGTGTTTTGCTATGACACCGAAAGCACAAACAGCAAAAGAAAATAAATAAATAAATTGGACTTCATCACAATAAGCAAGTTTTGAGGTGGGAGGATTGCTCAGTTGAGAACAGGAGTTCAAGGCCAATCTGGGCAACAAAATTAGACCCAGTCTCTAAACAAACAAACAAAGAAAAACCCATTTTGCACTTCAAACTACACCATCCAGAAAATGAAAGGAAGAAAATATTTGTCAAATCATGTATCTGACAAAGGACACGTATCCAGAATATACAAAGAACTCATGCTCAGCAATAAAAAGACTCATAACCCAAATAAAAATAGGCAAAGCATTTGAACAGACAGCTCTCTGAAAAATATATATAAATAATCTATAACATATGAAGACATGCTCAACATTATTAGCAATAAGTAAATCCAAATCAAAACCACAATGAGATACCAATTCATACTCACTAGCATAACTATAATAGACAATCAAAAATGGTGTGGCCATTTTGAAAGAACAGTTTAGCAGTTCCTTGAAATGTAAAACATAGATTTAGCATATGACTCAGCAATTCCAATTTTAGGTATATGCCCAAAGGAAATGAAAACATATGTCCACTCAAAAACTAGTACACAAATGTTTATAAAAGTATTATTTATAATATCCCTAAATTGGAAACAACCCAAAATGTCCATCAACTGATGAATAAATAAATAAAACTTGGTACAGCCATGCACTGGAATATCATTCAGCAATGAAAAATAATGAAGTATTGATACATGCCAAAACATGAATGAACCTTGAGAACTTTATGCTAACTTAAAGAAGGCAGCTAGTAAAGATCACATATTGTATGATTCCATCAATACAAATTTTCAGAAGATGCACTCCCTATAGAAAGACACAATAAGGTGGGTTGACAGAAATAAGGAGTGACTTATAATAGGTATAGAGTTTCCTTTTACACTGAAAATTATGTTTTAAAATGTATCATGGTGATGGCTACATAACTCTATGAATATACTAAAAACCACTGAATTGTACATGTGGGGTAAGTATTATGGTATGCAAATTACAATACAGTAAAACTGGCTTTTGTTTTTGTTTAAAAACCCAGCAATTCAGGATTCTAAAATAGGATTATTTTTTAAATGAAAACAATCTGGAGATGTAAATATTCTCATATACAACTTGAAAATACTTGCTCAGATAAATGAACAAAATTTACAGTAATTTTGCAGAAGGCCAGTGAACAGAATATATATTTAGCTTAATCTTTTACAAATTGACTACAAAAATTAAATTTTGGCTTTTATTTCTTATATTTTAAACATGTTTAATGCAACACTTGAAAGAAGTTATATAACCCAAAAAGAATTGATTTTACAATGACACTAGAAAGTAGCAGATTAACAAATATCCTTGGCTCATGTCAATATTTTGTAGCTTCCTTACATCCCTATCTTGAGAAATGAATGTGGTGGCATCAGGTATTACAATAAAAAGCAGGCCTGGCCAGGCATGGTGGCTCACACCTGTAATCCCAGCACTTTGGGAGGCCAAGCCGTGTGGATCACGAGGTCAGGAGATCGACACCATCCTGGCCAACATGGTGAAACCCCCATCTCTATGAAAATACAAAAAATTAGGTGGGTGTGGTGGCACACACCTGTAGTCCCAGCTATTCAGGAGGCTGAGGCAGGGGAATTGTTTGAACCCAGGAGGCAGAGGTTGCAGTGAGCCAAGATTGCAACACTACACTCCAGCCTGGTGACAGAAACTCCTTCTCAAAAAAAAAAAGTCAGGGCCATTCAGGGTAGAAGGTCAAAAAGGACACTTTGTATTCTTAGACAACCTAAAAATTAGAATTTTTACATTATCTCCAAGTGAGTTTATAACATAGACATGGAAGTATGCAAGCACACTGTTAGGATCAAAACAACGTTCATCTTGTGATGGTTGGTTTTCTTCATCAATGTGACTTGGCCACAAGTTGCCAGACATTTGGTCAAATGTTGTTCTGGCTATGCCTGTGAAAGTGTTTCAAGATGTGATTGATATTTGAATCAATATACTGAGTAAAGCAGATTGCCCTCCCTAATGTGTACGGGTCTCATCCAATATATTTAAGACCTGAATAGAACAACAAGGCCAAATAAGAGGGAAGTCATGCTGGGACTTTGTATTTCTCCAATGTCCAGAATCAGACTAAAACATCAACTGTTTTTTGGTCTCAAGGCTGCCTGTTTTCAGATGAACTTATCCCATAGGCTCTCCTGGTTCTCAGACCTTCAGACTCAGACTAGAACTACACATGGGCTCTTCTAGGTCTTCAGCTTACTGACTGCAGATCTTGAGACATCTCAGCCTCCATAATTGTGTGAGCCAATTTTTTATACCAAATACAATTATTTATAGGATTATTATATTTATTTTAATAAAAATAATCAATAGGCTATATAAAGAGAGATTGTTTATTGGTTATATTCTCTAAAGAACATTGACTGATATACATTTTCAGTTTTTTGCTATTCTACCAGATCACAATTGTTATAACAGCCTATGAATATAATGTTGTCAATCCTTTAATTATATTGTTGGTAGTGTGATTACATCATATAACAGTGTTAGTGGTTTATGTGTGTTGAAAATATTTTTCACTGAAGTAATATTTATAATATCTTACAATTTTTATAACCTTATTTTGGCTTCCCTAGAAGTTTTAATCTCTAGGAGTATTATATAATAGTAATGGTTAAATTGTTTTTCTCAAGCTTAGAAAACCTCTGGTGGAAAAACCTTGTCCACCAGTCAGAGCACTTATCCCCCCATTAACTTGTAGTACCGTGATCAATCGTAAACTGTACTTATACCTTGGAGTAATCAAACGGATGTTGACAGTGATCATTCCCATCGTTCTTTACCAATAGGGTTTATATAAGGATCAAATCGGATAAGAGATATAGAAAATGCTTTTATAGAAGGGAAGTATACAATAGTGATGTAAATTTACTGTGTCTAGCAAAGATATAACAATAATACAATGAACTTCGGGGACTCAGAAGAAAGGGTGGGTGAGGGATAAAAGACTACACATTGCTTACTGTGTACACTGCTTAGGTGACAGGTGCAAAAACCTCAGAAATCACCACTAAAGAACTTATTCATGTAAACAAACACCATGTGTTCCCCAAAAACCTACTGAAATAGTAAATAATTAATTACTTAAAATTAAAATATAGATGAATAATCATAGATATAATTGTTAAAATAAAATTTACAGTGTTTAAATAGTTACATGTTATTAATATTTTGGTATTGACAAATATTTTAAGGACAATAGAGAGGAAAACCTAATGTTCAGGTGAAATAGAATGAAATCTATAAATTAGAATAAAATTTGAGTTTACTGAAAGTGTATAATGCAAAAAATAGCTAGATCATTTTCTGCTTCTTTAATTTAAAGTACAACTTGGAATGAGAAATAAACTTGCTATATCCATGTAGCAGGTAAACTATTAAATTAATTTCATGAAGGCAAACCTCATAAGAAACAGTGTTGTTTATTGACATGGAAAGGCACTCCACTTAGACTATGACACAGATGCTTATGAATATAGGGATTTTCGTGTAATACCACCGAAGAAAAGCCTGTTTCACAGAGAGAATCATGTTGTTTGAAACTGCCAAAAACTTTGAAGCCTGGTGCCAGGTATTGCATAAGTGCCTCATTAATATTTGTAGACTGATTAGAGGAAAAAAGCACTTGTGTATAAATAAGAACATGGAATACAGGAATATGGAGATAATTCTTTCACTCGGTATTTCAATACCATGTCATTTGGAGCCTGAAATGTAAGTGAATAGAGAACTTGGAGAAGTTCCAGAAAAATGCAATGAAAATGATTAAAGAGTCGGAAAATGGGATCTATAAATCATGACTACAGGAATTGGGAGTTATTTAACGTGAAAAGAAAAGCTACATGAATGCACCAGATTCGTGTATCTGAAACTCAGAGACGGTGAGATTTGCCATGACCTATCCTACAGCTGTGCAAGCAGAAAGAAATTCAGAAACAACAAAGATTTTTTCAAAGTATTACTACTGTTTCTGTAAATATCTATTTCTCTTGTGATTTTCAAAGAAAACAAAAGCAGCCCTGGAACAAGGGCTACAAACATTTTATCAGGTGCCACGGAGGGTCAGGCACGTTGCTAAGAATTGTGGAGAAAAAGGAGTAGGATATGGTCCCTAACCCCCAGGATGGTGGGGATCAGCAGAAGAGACAAATGTGAAGAGAGACTTGAAGGATGTCTGAAAATCTCCTATAATCAAAGAATATGCAAAATTTTTGAGTGGTTCTAAATTGGTACTATCAAGTTAATGTGGGAGGCTGTGGTGGAGAAGGAGCTGCTTCACCAGAGTCTTAAAGCTGGGAATGAGCTTGCTGGGAGAAGCTGGCAGGAGAATGGTAAGGCCATTCTCCGAGGGTGGCAGAGCAAACGCAAAACATCCAGGTGAAAGAAGTTGAGAGCCTGAACCAATAGGACTGGGAAGAGCATATATAAGAAATGTTACCACCTCTACTTTGCAAATGAAGAAATTGAAGTTCAAGGATCTTGGTAACTTATGAAACATAAGCAATAATTAATATTAGAGTTGGAATTTGAATCCACAATTCCTGATTTTCTACAAATCCCTCTTACTCATTTAGCCATCCTAGTATTCCATGGTTTAGCAGACAATCACTTCTTTGCATTAAAAATAAAGTTGTTATCAGGGCCGGGCATGGTGGCTCAAACCTGTGATCCCAGCACTTTGAGAGGCAGAGGTGTGCGGATCACAAGGTCAGGAGTTCGAGACCAGCCTGACCAACATGGTTAAACCCCTTCTCTACTAAAGATACAAAAATTAGCTGGACATGGTGGTGCACACCTGTAATCCCAGCTACTTGGGAGGCTGAGGCAGGAGAATCACTTGAACCCAGGAGGTGGAGGTTGCAGTGAGCCAAGATGACGCCACTGCACTCCAACCCGGGTGGCAGAGCAAGACTACATCTCAAAAAAATAAAGAAAGAAAGTTGTTATAAATAGAAAAATCCATCTTATTGAGTAATTTGGTGGTGTGGGGGAGAAATGTCAAAGTCACACACACACGAGTTATTTGTAAATATAACGTATAATTTAGTCAAACAGTCATTTAACAGAGAATAAAGCTTTATTTGTTCTGTTATACCTCCCATCGTGAAGAGAGATAAACCAAAATTCGATCATTTTCAATTTGTTATTTTAAATCAAAATAAACTGCGGTATCATATTTGTGATGTTAGGAAGTCCTTTTTGTTACTACTCCTGCTGCAGCCTCACATCATTCTTTTCCTTGTGTTTTAAGTGGAACTGTTTTTGTGGGCTGTGAATCAATGTAACAATATTTTTAAAAATTTCTAGATTAATACATGCAAAATACAGGAGAGGAGTTAGCTTGGTGGTAGAGGTAAATGGCAGGACGAAACAAGAGTTAGTGTATTGAGGAGTTAGCAATTTAATTTCTTTTATTATTTTATATTTTTCTCCATAGTCTGAGCCTGCCAAATAAAATTACTCCTGAATTTCTGCATTTTAAGAATCTTTTATTCTTTAAATCTCAGTTTTCTGTCTCAATAATTGACTGGAATGAAGAAAAATGTATAGTCCTGTTCTTTTTATAACTATTTTTAAAGTTTCAGTAGGATAAACTTTACAGGAAAAAAATATATTGACCAAAATAAAATAATACTTTGAGACACCCTGCTGTTTCTTAGAAAGTTCTCAAGCAATCTCCCAGTTGAAGAAGTTGCTCTAGAAGAGCAAATAGTTCAAAGTATAGGCTTTAATACACATCTGAACTCTTGACTGCATTTGGTCAAGCTAACCTAAAAAATTGAGAAATTCTATCGTATTCCATTAGTAAACACTGATCAGGTCTGATGCCACTGAGGAGAGAATTGAAGGTTAGAGAATTTCAGGAGCTGATGTCCATACGCTGGCAAGGAGATCACACAAGCTGGTCTCTGCAAGGACAAGTCTCCCAGGGTGTGGGTGGGAGGCAGAAGCTGCAGGTGCATGAGCCAGAGGAGTAGTATGAATGCATGTCCTAAGAAAAATAGCTCAGGTTAAAATTGCAGAAATGCATTTGAACATACCATCTAGGTAAGGAGATCTTGGGGTATAAAACAAGACCTGGAAAGAAGAGAGAGCAAAGGAGAGTGTTTGGGAAAATTACATCAACAGGATTATATCCATCTTCAATGGTATACAGTGTGGATGAGCTAGATTTATTTAAAGGTTAATGGTTGGAACTGAGCTTGCCCCATGAGACTCTCTCCCCTATAGGGGCTGAGTTTACCTAAACTAGAGTATATGCCTAAATCAGAGATGCATTCTCACACTGTTATTGAGGCTGTGTTCTTTCTGTTTCATGGATGAATGGGGTCCAAGAAACTGTTCGAACATATTCCAGTTGCCTCAGAGAAAATAGATGTGAATTACTGGGCTCTATTGGAATTGGCAGGATTTCAGCAGCAAGGCCAGAGGCTGGTAAACCACAGTTGTGATGCACATGAGGAAAAGCAATGGACTCAGCTGCCACGGGTACATCCCACTCATTCTTGGCCTAGGCAGGTACTGTCTGTGTGTCAGGAGAAAGAGGTCACAGTCTTTAGGGTGAGCTGAAATTCTAGCAACTGCCAAAGTAACGGTGAAACCAGGAGGTACAGAAAGAAGTGGAAGGGATACCCCAGGGATTTAAAAAAAAAAAAAAAAGCAGTGGAGTTTCATGTGTGAAATCCACAGGGGCTGCTGAGTGGACCAATCATGTGACCTTTAAAATACAGTTATGAATGTATTCCTCTCAGATCAGGTTGATATGCTTGCTCTGGTCCTTAGTCTGCAAATTTTGGAAAAGCGAATGGAAGCATAAATAAATAGCATCCTCCAAACTGGGATGTAAGTGATCCCAGGCTATTTTAGGATCCAGGAGATTTTCTAGATGTACAGAGCATCAGGATACGATGCCCCTGGTGGGAAGGTCTGGAGTAGGTAACAAGCCAGCATCTGGTTTGTTATGGAAGATGCCTGCATCAGGGAAGGCTGGATATGAGTTGGTTAAAAATGATGCCAAGATCTGAACGACTTAAAAGAACAGAGTTCATTTATCATTCAGTTGTATGACCTTTGGGGGTCATCTGGGGCGCAGGAGGAAGCACTGTACTTTACTCATTCTCATTCAGGGACTGAGACCAAGGGAGATTTCCTCTGTGTGCTGCTACACTCGCCCTGGCAAGAATAGGAGAATGTGGCAAATCATGCACCAGCCTTAAAACTTCAGTCCAAAAGGGATATTTGCCATTCCTGCTCATATCTCATTAGCCACAGCATGACATGTGGCCCTAAGGGGGCAGTGAAGTACGATATTTCCAAATGTCCAAAAGGAGGGCTAAAAATATTTCATAAACAGGACAAATGACTACCATAATGCGTACTTCATTAAGATGGCTCTTGGTTGGGGGTAGGGTCTGAAATTATGGTGTGGCTGAACAGTTAGTAACTCAATAGACAAAAGTCAGTAACTCAGGCATTGCCACCCTCACCTGATCTCACTCCTCTCCTTGACATGGAATAGATATTAAGTATCAATTTCTGTGAAAAGCTGAATAATGCCACCCCCAAATATGTCCACATCCTAATCCACAGGATCTGTGACTATGTTACCTTATATGGCAAAATGGACTTTGTAGGGGTGATTAAGGATCTTGAGACAGGGAGTTCATCCTGAGTTATCCAGGTGGGCCCCCTGTAATCACTAAAGCCCTTAGAAGAGGGAGACAGGACTGTGAGTCAGAGAAGGAGATGTGATGACACAGTCAGAATAAAAGATAAATTGAAAGATCCTGCACTGCTGGCTTTGAAGAAGGAGGAAAAGGTTAGAATCCAAAGAAAGCAGATAGTCTTTAGAAGCTGGAAAATATAAGAAAGTAGATTCTTGAACAGAGCCTCCAAAAAGAACACAGTCCCGCCTACACCTTGATTTTAGTAGTTAGAGCATTTTAGACTCCTGAACTCCAGAACTATAATTTGTTCCAGTAGCAATTGGAAATGAATACAATGTCCCAGAAAATGTGATGTAAGATGTTGAGGATCAGATGACAGTCAGAGCCTGGAATGGGCAAGGTTAGATGACCTGAAGCTTTGTTGCAAAGATGCAGCAACTATACATGGTAAGTATGAGTTCCATTCCCAGCACTCAAACCTATTGATCTGGGAGAACAAGCAGCTCCAACTCCACAGGTAGTTCCAACAGGAAAAGTTCTGTTTGAAATGAATAAAACACAGCCTCAAATGTGCAATAAAACATGTTTCTTCCTGCTTTTCTTCTTCCTAACCTTCCCCTCTTCACATTTTCTCTTCTCAGCCTCAATTCCTTTCCATTTTAGTTGAACCCAGCAGCAGAAGCCAAAGCTGAGCAGGGTTCTGCCTTTATCCAAACACATTCAACTGCAGACTATTACATAGCTTCAGCATCAGAGAGGATATTTTAAAAGCAATAGGGCCAGCCACACATCCAAAATTTTAATCTGCTCCAAGGTTAATAGCCAAGCACCTTTGATGAATGGGAACTCACTGCTTCTCAAGATAGTCTTGAATGGCTTGTTCCGAAATTTCATCGTCAGATTTGTTCGTTTTCATGTTGCAGTAATGAGGTTCATTTGAGGAAGTGGATGGAAGAAGACTGAGACCTAGACAACCTCCAGGTGCTAGAGTTCCCTATAAAAATAACCTACAATACAGGTTCCAGGGTAATGAAGGGAGAGGAGGAGAAAACAGATCCTGGGAAATAGGAAGTGTAGCATATCCCAGGAAAGAAGCAAGTCAGAATTGCTCTTGACCTGCTGCAGCGTGTTTCCTCATAACTGTGTAGGATCAAAGAGCCTACCTTTTAAAAATATGTTCTAGAATAAATCAGCCCCATTAAGTTATCACATATGCAATAACATAGCAGCCACAAGACTTTGAGGTAACTGCCGTTGTTTTAGAATTAATTATCCCAAATTTATATTTTCTATTCACTTCCCATCTAAATCCATTCCAGGCCTTTGTCTGCTCTGGTCCGATTCTAACCCAGGAGGCTAACCTGGAAGGCTAACCCAGGGGGTCTTATCCAGGAGGCTAACCCCAATGGCCAGCATCATGCAAGATCACTTGCCCTCTGGTTTCTGGTTGGATGTGGCCAATGGGAGACACTTACAGAAGATAATAAAGTGGGAGGAGATGAGATAGGGTGATTTATTCTCCTGCTTAGGCAAATCGATTCTGATAAATTGCCCAGTTCCTCCCCTTAGCTTCAGTTAGCCTCTCGTTCCAGTAACAAAAATCCCTTTCCCTACTCCTTTAAGTCCCAGGAGGATAACAATTTCCTGTGACTGTTCTTCCCTGGCTTGAACATCCCTTAGTAGTCCTCTAAATCCTGCCCACACATTTGTAAGTTGCTCCTTTATTGAATTCTTTTTAAAATCCCAGTTGAATGCACCTTCTGTTTCTTGTCAGGACTCTGGCTAATAGACTGGTCTTTCTGCTTACACTGTTGCCCTTCCCCTAAAAAGTTATCATTTTAAAACATGAGCTACATCATGTTATTCCTTTACTCAACGCACTCCAGTGGATTCTCCTCTCACCAGGACTCCTAACAATGATATATGGCCTCAACCTCATCTAACCAACCACAACTTTATAGAACAAATGTTTCAATTGTCATCAAATGAAAGCACATAGTGATATGGTTTAGTTGTGTCCCACCCAAACCTCATCTTGAATTGTAACTTCTACAATTCCCATGTGTCATGGGAGGAACCCAGTGGGAGGTAATTGAATCATGGGGGCAGTTCTTTCCTGTGCTGTCCTCGTGATAGTAAATAAGTCTCACAAGATCTGATGGCTTTTAAAACAGGAGTTTCCCTGCACAAGCCCTCTTTTTGCTGATGTCATCCATGTAAGATGTGACTTGCCTTCCACCATGATTGTGAGGCCTCCACAGCATTGTGGAACTGTAAGTCCAATAAATCTCTTTCTTTTGTATATTGCCCAATCTTGGGTATGACTTTATCAGCAGCATGAAAACAGACTACTACTCACATTATGCAACATACCTAAACATATAATTTCAAAACATATTAATATAATAGCCTAAGGAATAAAGGAAAAATATTTATAATAAAATAAATTTCATTTTCAAAATAAGCACAACTACACTAGAAGACAAAATAAAGTGGTCAGAAGGTTGCACTCATTTTCAGAACCACCAAAAACAAATACAGATATACTTAATTGGCAACTGACAGACTGACAAAAGACAAATGGATTGCCATCAGTGACATGATTTTTCCTATATGGTTGTGTCAGTTAGCAGTTCGTTGCCTTTCAGTTCCAAATCTATCCTTCACTGCCTGCTCCATGAAAATAGAACTGAGTCCTTGAAATAATTTTTTTCTTTTTATAATGTTAACCTATGCCAGTAGAGGGTACAGGAGGTAGGGGTTTCCTTCCTGGTTCCAATGTGCTACTCTTTGCAAGGTCCTGTGGTATCTTGGCTTTTACAACACATAGTTCTTGCAGCATTGGCAGCTTCTTCAATGCCAGCTTCCTGCAGCATGACTGTTTCTCTGGGGTCCAGATCCTGCAGTGCATGCAACTTGCAGCTTCTTCAACACCCAGCTCCTGAAGTGCCTGTAGCTCCTCCAGTACCAAACTCCTGCCTAAAAGGATCCTCCTGCCTCAGCCCCCATCACGTGCTGGTGTCATAGGGACAAGCTACCGCATCCAGCCCTCTCACTCATTTTATAGTGGATTACTTCTGAGAAACATTTCCCAATGTCCAGCTTTCCCCAACACCTGATTTTTTTAAATATCCCAAGGGGTGGATTCTCAGTGCTGAATCCCAACAATTTCTTTACTATCTGAAGGGCCATGGTCATGCTCTCTCCAACAAGTACTGGCTGTCAGCATGCAACCAACCTGAGTGGGGGGTCTTTCTTGCGTGTTCTCTCTCAGCCCTAGGGACAGTGGTGATCATATCTGCCATTCCTGTATTCTTTAAAATTCTCTTCCTACTGATCTGTCCCTTATTATTCTAATTCCATGTTATAGTTAATAATACATTATATTAAATTTTTCCTATTTAAATTACCATGTGATTTATTTGATTAGATTCTGACTTAAACAATTGTGAGTAACTCTTAGTAAAGTTTCTGAGAAAATAAAAACATTTTCTTTTATATACATAGTAGTTGCATTCCTAAGAAATTCTGTAATTATAAAATGCTACCAAAAATAAGCCCTTTGTGGCCAGGTGTGGTAGCTCACGCCTGTAATCCCACCACTTTGGGAGGCTGAGGCAGGAGAATCATGAGGTCAGGAGATCGAGACCATCCTGGCAAAGACAGTGAAACTCTGTTTCTACCAAAAATACAAAAAATTAGCTGGTGTGGTGGCATGTGCCTGTGATTCCTGCTACTTGGATGGCTGAGCCAGGAGATCCACTTGAACCCGGGAAGCAGAAGTTGCAGTAAGCCGAGATCGCCCCACTGCACTCTAGCCTGGGCAACAGAGTGAGTCTCCATCTCAAAAAAAAAAAAAAAAAACTTTGTATTTATATGTAAAATAGAGTTAAGTTCTAGACTCAGAAAACTTTAGTTTTTCACCTGTGTTAGTTCTATAGATGGGCCCAACACAGTCTCATAGGGCCACCATGCCCAGCTGTTACCTATCAATAACGCTTCCAAAGATTCTTCATCCACATCCTGCACCATTATATGTAGCATCTCTACAATACACAAATATCCATATATTTGAAAGTTACATGAGCTATAAGACAATTTTTCACTGTGCAACACAGTCCCACCCATTGCAGTACATCTAGGGTCCCTGTCCTCCACTTATTCTATGACAATAGCACACCCCAATCATTCTGACAACCAAAATACTCCACAAATTTACAAACTGCCCCCTGGGAACAACAGCTAACACGTGCTTCTTTTTTTAATTTTTTTTTAACTGTGTTCATAACACTTAACACGAGGTCTACCCTCTTAACAAAATTTAAGTGCAAAATACAATAACTGTAGGCACAAAGTTCTACAGCAGATCTCTATAATTCATTTATCTGATCTCATCTTTTAAAATCTCATTTTGGCTTGAATTATACCAATCTTCTTGGGCTTTTTTTAAGCAGTCCATGTTCTCTCCTTCCTCAAGAGTCTTTACAACTTACTGTTTCTCTGCATGGAACAGTTTTAGCCTTAATATCTCCAAACATTCCTTCACTGCCTTCAAATCACTGCTCAAACATTACCTTATCAAAGCTACATAAATTAGTAATTCTGTATCCAAACAGCACTTCTTTTCCCTCTTATTTTGCTTTCTTAACATCATAATCACCATCTATGACAGCATTTATATTTGATAAAATTATTTTCTTTTCCCCTCACCAGCACTTAAGTTTCATGAGGTGAGGGACTTGACCAGTTTTGTTCACTGTGGTATCCCCAGCACCTAGAATAGTGCTGTACTTGTGCTAGGAGCCCAGTAATTATTTATGCAATGAATAATGACACATGATCATAACAGCACTCATAACATGTTCAGTAACAACACTTTTTCCCTTTATCCATGTCGATAAATTCAGTCACTTCACTCCTCTACCTACCACTTCCCAAAAGAAAAAAGATCAGAGAGTTGTCAAGTTCTGCTTTAGAATATTAGATTACATTGATTTCTTGTATGAGAAGATGAATGCAGAGTAGTTTTCACATGAGAAGATGTGTACTCTCGCTAAGTTCATTTAAGATAAGCATGCTTCCATAGACATTTGGAAGGAAAAGATAAGGATATAAACTGATCCTGGCATGACACAAAGCATTTGACATGCATTATAGTATTTAATCTGTACAGAAATCCTGAGGAAAATAAGAAACTAAAGCTATTTCATCTAAGAGAAAATTTAAGCTCATTGATATTAAGTAACTAGAATGAAGTTCAAAACCATGTTCATCTAATTCCAAAATCTATGGCTATTTTACCACATGACTAGAATGAGACAATGAAATATATTGAACACAAATGCAGTTTCCCCAGAATTGGGGCATCATTTTAAAGGTCATGATTTCTAGATAAATATCCTGATTTATTTCCAAAAATATATATATTCCATGTCATTTATGTGTATTATCTAGAAACACTTGAAAAATAAAGTCAACTCTTCTTTTTCTTTCAGTGAATTATGCAAGATTTTGGCTTACTCATGGCAAACTTTTGTTTAAAGTCAACTTATTAATTAAAGCACCTATTCCACTGAATGAATTGCTTTGTTGATATTACTGACAGTTTATATTCTGCTTTCTGAATTGCTGTGTTCCAAAATAATACATTTCTTTTGTCATACCAAGGCCAAGGTAAAATTATGAGACACGTAGATTCTTCCATCCTCCTTTCCTTGTTAGAATTTGGCTAAAGGAGAACAGAAAAACGAAGGGAACACAGACTGCAAGGAGAGCTGTCCTACTCAACAACAGGCCTGACCCCTAAATGGTAGTAACCAGAATCCAGGTAGACCAATATCCATTACAGTAGCCAGTGCTCAGATGGCTTTTGGTCAGTGTTCTTATCCTTAGAAGTCAAAGAGATATTAATCACTCCTATGTGTGTTTTCTACATTATTATTTAATCTTCACAACATAAAGATTTATTGCTAGCTCCAATTACAAATAAGAAGTTGAGAACCTCGACTAAACTTAGATATAAAAGAGCTGGAAGGCAACCCAGGTCCATCTGACTCTAGGGCTCATGCCTCTGGCCACTAAACTGTGGCGCAGGATAAGAACAATCCATACCAGAGAGGGAGGAGCATCACAATTCCCAGTGGCCAGTTTTTGGAAGCATGATCCTTAGCTAGTGGCTGAATAAGAAAGGGCTAGAATCCGTACCCCCGCAGAAGAGCAAGACACAACCAAGTATATCCAGGCCCCAGCAAAGTATGTTAGAGTCCAGGGCAGGCTCAAAATCTCATCCAGGAGCTGGAATGCTAAAGCAAGAAACAGACTCAGGGCCAGATGCAAGAGTAAATCAGCACAGCAAGAGTAAAGAAATGCACATAAGGTATATAAATGCCTAAGCGTCTTCCCAGGTACACCACTTCCCCAGTAACATATTTAATCTGGGATTCCACAGGCCAGTGAATCTCCTTCATGTATGGTATTGAGCATGGCAGCTTGTGAATGGAGCTCTATACAAGGGCAATCCTGTGAATAAGGACTACAGAAGATGATCTTTCAACCCAGCAAAAATTATCAAGACCCTTAAACATGTACCTTATTTTCTTGATTCATTCAACTAATATTTCTTGAGTACACACAATGTACTAGACACTTTTTAAGTTTAGGCTTTTGAGATTCTATTCAAATTCTTTTTTTCTTTTTTTTCTTTTTTTTTTTTTTTTTTTTGAGACGGAGTCTCGCTCTGTCACCCAGGCTGGAGTGTAGTGACGTAATCTCAGCTCACTGCAGCCTCTGCCTCCCAGGTTCAAGTGATTCTCCTGACTCAGCCTCCTGAGTACCTGGGATTACAGGTGCCCCCCACCATGCCTGGCTAATATTTGTATTTTAATAGAGATGGGGTTTCATCATGTTGGTCAGGCTGGTCTTGAACTCTGACCTCATGATCCACCACCTTAGCCTCCCAAAGTGCTGGGATTAGCTGGGATTACAGGCGTGTGCCACTGTGCCCAGCCGAGATTCTACTCAAAGTCTAATAGTCTAAATATACAGTTTTGCTCATCCTTTTTAGATTTCCACCTATTTTTAACTACCTATATTCCTGAGATATGTATCCTGAAATTTGACCTAGTAAAGGTTTTCCAGATAGAATAAGGGAATGCCAGGCCAGGAAATAGGTGGTATGAACAAATGTTCTGCAATGTGAAAGATCTCAGGGGAAAGGTGAGATGTACAAAGTGTGTGGAACATAAAGTGGAGAAGATGATGCTTGGGGATGACAAAGTCACCATCTTTATTTTACTCTGTGGGAAATTTTCTGGTAATGGAGGAAAATGATGTAGAAATAGCTGGAGTCAGGTGGGACTTTTGTACCATACCTCATATTACACTCTTCCTGTCACTTCAGCTTTGCAGTTCATGTTACTCTGTGGAGGAACGTGCTTTGAAATCCAATCACTTCAGTTTAGGATCTCTTCCAAGGAAGGTTTGATTTCTGGGAGAAAAATCTGGATGGATTCCCAGCTTCTCCTCAGTCTAACCTTCATTCACAGCATGGTTTCCTCATTCTCTTTGATCATGAATTTTCAGAACAGACATAACCAATATTCAAACGTAAGTTCAATAAACCCATCCAAAACCAAATTAAAATATTTTCACAGTATTTCTCATTTTAGATTTAAGTTCAAGGCCATGTCTTGAACTTATTCACTCACCAGACTGAAGAGTCATCTCCTTTTGACCATCACTGCCATGCTTTGCCCCCAAACAGGAGTGTGCAACAGGGAATAAAAGTGGAGGCTAAAATCCAGCACCAGCTCTGCTCTTCAAGTTGTGTAGTCTGGAAAAAAAGGCAGTGTACACCTCACAAATAAAGCATCTGGTTTTTCCTATAGGAGGAAACTATTTAGGCTACTAGAGGTTTTGGGGCTCACCAGAGCAAAACAGGCTTATATGACACATTTACTATTACTATTTCAACCAAAAAGAACAGTGACAAAAGAGAAATAGTTTATCTAAAAGAAAATGAGTTGAACTTCAGGACAGTAACAAAAATGTAATTTTGTATAAAATAATACAATATATGTAAATAAGTGCCTGCTATTATAAGAGCAATGATGGTTACTTATTATTGTTTGTAATAATGTTTGTATTATTATTATCATTTTGAGGGTATTAGGAGTATTTATGTAATTGACTTTTTTGAAAGTTGCAAATGAATCCATGGCTAATGTGCTGTTATTTTATCATAAATTGAATGTAATGTTTCTGACCTATTAAAGAACACTTAAACTCATGATTTTTTTAATTGGACATAAATATGGCAAGGTTGTATTTTGACAGAACTGGATGGAAACGTACTCTCAAGTTTTATTTTTGTTAATTTTCAGGATGCCTGAAACATTTTATAATTTTAAATAATATACAAATACTTGAATTTCCCCTAATAGAAAAGACAGCCTTGATACTAGGAGTGGGCGCAAGGAGTCTCTGGCTCCAAGTCAAGTACCTGAGATCTGGTCCCGTTTACCACCTGTGTGACCTTGAGCTGGTCAATTTACTACCTCTCTGACCAAGAGTTTCTCACTTATAAAATACAGGAGTTGGACTGGATGATCTCCCAGGTTCTTTACTCTCAAATTTTATGACCAAGTCTATTTTTTGACAGCTAAAAAAGATGGGGCTAATTTTAATGCATATCATCCATCCTTATATCTTGCATATAACGGCTTGCAAATGCCTAGAAGCTAGAATGAAGGGTCAAAGAAGTGCCATGTGCTTTTATTACCGATTATATTATGAAGCAGCCTCAAGTTTGTTTTTTGTTAACGTTTAGTGAAAAACAGAAGTTGGCAGGAAATGTGTTGTAAACAATGTCGCCCCTACACATTTATTGAATAATTCATATCCAGTTTATGATAGAAGCATAATTTTTAAAACAGCATTTTCCTCGATACCTGAGTGGTCTGACATCAGTAACAAATGATTTCTTTGGCTTACTTTGAAAATTACAGTGTTTAAAGAGGATATCTCAGATTCAAATTTATTTTATTCTTATCAATTTCCAATGAATCCATTTTGCTGTCCTATACTGGAAAAAATATTTGCCATCATTGACTACCCCCCTTTATTAGGTTTTATGTATCCTTTTTCATTTTTTCCAGCTCTATTGAAATATAGTTGACAAACAAAAATTGTGTACATTTAAGGTGTGCAACATGATGTTCTGATATATGTACACATTGTGAAATGATTACAATGACACTAATTAGCACATCCATTATCTCACAGTTACCATTTGTGTGGAAGGGAGAGAACAGGACACTAAAGACCTACACCACCTTAGCAAATTTTCAAGTATACAGTACGGGATTATTAACTATGGTCCTCCTGTTGTACATTAGACCTCTAGAATTTAATCCTCCTACATAACTGAAACTTTGTACCCTTGAATCAGTATCTCCCCGTTTCCCCCAACCCTTGGTAACCACCATTCTACTCTCTGCTTTTATGAATTCCCCTTTTTACATTTTACATATAAGTGAGATCATACAGCATTTATCTTTCTGTAGCTAATATTGCACTAAACATAATGTCCTCTGGGTATATCCCTGTGACTGCAACTAGCAGCATTTCCCTCTTTTTGAGCTAGTATTCCACTGTATATGTATGCCGGATTTCCTTTATCTGTTCAGGCATCCATAGACACTTAGGTTGTTTTCATATCTTGGCTATTCTGAACAGTGCTGCAATGAGCATGGGAGTGCAGATATCCCTTCAAGATACTAATTTCACTTCCTTTGGATAAACATTCAAAAGTGGAAGTGCTGAGTCATATGATAGCTCTAGTTAAAGTTTTTTTTGAGGAAACTTCCATACCGTTCTCCATAATATCTGTACCAACTGGGATACCCACCAGCAGTCTACAAGTATTCCTTCTTTCCATATCCTCACCAACATTTGTTATATTTTGTCTTTTTGATAACAGCTATTCTAACATATATGAGGTAATAACTTGTGGTTTTAATTTGAATTTCTCTGATTAATGATGAGAATATTTTTATATTCCTGTTGACTATTTGTATGTTTTATTTGGAGAAATTTCTATTCAGGTACTTTTCTCATTTTTTAATCAGTTGATTGGGGGGGTTGTTATATGTTATTTTGTTTTTGAATTTTTATGTATTTCAGATATTAAACCCTTAACAAATATATGATTTGCAAACATTTTCTCCCACTCTACACATTGACTCTTTACTCTGTTGACTGTTTCCTTGGCTATACAGAAGTTTCTTAGGTTGATGCAATCCCATTTGTTCAATTTTGCTTTTGTTTCCTCTGCTTTGGGGGTCATGTCCAAAAAAACCATTGCCTGTAGCTATGGCAAGAAGCTATTTCCCTATGTTTTCTTCTAGCAGTTTTACAGTTTCAAGTCTTACATTTAAATCTTACCCCAGTTTGAGTTGATATTTGTATATGTCTGAAATGAGAGTCCAACTTTATTTTTTTGCATGTCAGTATCTAACTTTCCCAACACCATTTACTGAAGAGACTGTCCTTTCCCCATTGTGGCTTCTTGACACCCTTTTCAAAGACTATAAATAGGTGTCTATTACTGTAAACTTCCCACTTAGAACTGCCTTTGCTGCATCTCCTAAGTTGTGTTATGCTGTATTTTCATTTTTGTTTATATCAAGATATTCTCTTATATCTCTTTTGATTTCCTCTTTGATGCATTGATTCTTCAGGAGCGTGTTGTTTAATTTCCACATATTTGTGAATTTTCCAAAATTCCTCCTGTTACTGATTTTTATTTTCATATCAATATGATCAGAAAATAAATTTGATATAATTTCAAACTTCTCAAATTGGTAAGACTTGTTTTGTGACCAAACATGGTCTATCCTGGAGAATGTTCCCTGCGTGCCTGAGAAGAATGTGAATTTTGCTGCTGTTGGATAGAATGCTCTGTGTATATCTATCTGTTAGGTCCATTTGATTTCTAGTGTTATTCAAGTCCACTTTCTCCTTGATTTTCTCTCTGGATGATCTACCTATTGTTAAAAATGGTATGTTGAAATCCCCTACCATCATTGTATTGCTATTTCTTCCTTCAGTTCTGTTAATATTCGCTTTATATATTTCAATGCTCTTATGTTGAGTGCATACATATTTACAATTGTTATATCCGACTGACAGATTGACTCCATTATCATTATGTAATGATCTTCTTTGTTTCTTGTTGGCAGGTTTATTATTTAAAGTCTTTTTTTGTCTGATATAAGTATAGCCACCTCTGCTTCCTTTTGATACCATTTGCATAGGATATCTTTTTCTATTTATTCACTTTTGGTTTATAAATCTCTTAGAGGCACTACAGTGTTAGATATTTTTATTTTTTATCTATTTATCCATGCTATTTCTTTTGATTGGATAATTTGACCCATTTATATTTAAAGTAGTTATTGATAGGTAAGGACTTACTATTGCCATTTTATCCATTATTTTCTTTTATAGTTCCCCTTGTTTTTTTCTTCCTCTCATTCTATGTGATTTGAAGTTTTGTTTTGTTTTTATGGTGGTATACATTGATTTCTTTTCTGTGTGTATCTGCTGCAAGGTTATTTTACTAGTTTTCATTTGTTTCTGCATTTGTAGTTACCATGCAGATACCAGGCATATACAAACATATTAGTCCATTTTAAGCTTATAACAACTTAACTTCAACTGCACAGATAAACTCTACACTTTTACTTCTCCATACTCCCCAGATTGTATTGATGTCACAATTTATATCTTTTATATTGTGTGACCATTAACAAGTTACTATAGCTATAGTTACATTTAACACTTCTGCTTTTTCATTTTTATACTAAATTTAAGATATTTATGTACCACCATTATAGTATTAGAGTATTCTGAATTTGACTATACACTTACCTTTACAGTGAGCTGTATATTTTTACATATTTTCATGTTACTAATTATTATCCATTTGTTTTAACCTACTTTAGCATTTCTTGTAAGGCAGATCTAGCAGTAATCAACTCCCTGAGCTTTTGCTTGTCAGGGAAAGTATCTCTCCTTCATTTCTAAAGGACAATTTTGTATACTATTGCTGGTTGGCAGGTTTTTTTTCTTTCAGCATTTTAATGTATCATCCCACTCTCTCCTGGTCTGCAAGGTTTCTGCCAAGAAATTTTCTGATAACCTTATGATGGTTCTGTTGCATGTTATGAGTTTTTCTCCCGCTTTTCTATTGCTGCTTTCAAATTTGTCTGAGTGTTGATAATTTGATTATAACATGTCTGAGTATAATCATCTTGGGGCTCATTCTATTTGAGATCAAGGTTATAAAAAGTTATAAAATCTGGTAAAGTGCTAAGGCAAAAGTTATTATATAAAAGATGGTAAAGTGCTAAGGCCAGTCCACAAAAAACTATTGAACTGGCAACAACGTTGCACATTGTTAAATTGACTCCAAAGTTCTGCCTCAAGCCTTCTGGGTCCTGCATGTCTTGGGACTTTCAGAGACATAGTTCCCTAAACTGCTCTGAGCTGGCCCTCCTGAGCTATAACCCCTGATCTCTGCAACTCCAGGCCAGAGAGCTGAGCAGCCATTGGGAGTAGTGCCTGTGGAGGCTCTGTTGCTAGGCAGCCTTCACCTCAGGAAAGTGAGATTTAAAACATGTGGACACATCAGTAATATTTACTGCCTTAATATTCCCTCTTGTTTATACTCTCAGAGTCTAATTTTATAACACCTGATATTTTGCACTTTTAATGTCTTTCTAGTATTATTATTTTTTTCTGAGTCTTTTAGTGGCCAGTTTTTTAGAGCCGACCTGAGGAATTTTAATATGCAGTTACAAACCCACAATGGTCCATATATCTGGTTCTTCCTTTTCTGCCACGAACAAATTGAGCCCTGAAATCACCAATAATCGACTGGAAACATAAGTGTTGGTGATTCAATGTGAATAAAAGAAAGGAAATGGGTAAAGAAAACTCAGACATATTGAAGTCACAATATCTTGGAAATGCATGCATTGCAGATCATTCATTCATTTCTGGGTCATTTTCAGCTCCGACATAATCTATTCCCAGAGCTTTTCCTGATCCCACCTCTATCTCCAGGCTTGTTATGTGAGTCTCCTCTGTGCTTCTGCATTTCCTATGTCTCTCTCTATAACTGTCCTTACCATATGGCATTAAAACTATCTACTTATACACCTATCTCTTCCATTAGGCTATAACCTTCTTGAAGGCAAGAACTTTGACTTATCTGTCCTTTAATCCACAACAACTAGCACAGTATCTATATTTAGTAAGTTCTCAATACATTTTTATGAATGAGCCATGAAACAGTTTGCTGGGTGTCTTATAAATATTCAGATTTATATAATATTACAAAGTATAATCACATTTAATTCCAGCAAAAACCTTATAAGACAGGTATTACTATAGCCAATTTAAAGGGTTACCTTCAAAGGGATCCGAACTGGAACTGAAATCCAGGTGACAGAAAATGCAAAGCCCAGTGCCTATCTCCACTTCCTATTGCTTGTGTGAGCTATTGCCACTGCAAGATGCTGCATTTTTCACTTTTTCTTTCCAAAAATAAGCCATCTATTTGTTCTCTTCCATTGATAGGTAATCAAGAATCAGTAAGATTTGCTGGCAATTATCTTGTCTTAAACATTAAACTTAAGAATCCAGTCAAGTACACATTTTTCTACTGATGTCCAAGTGACAGCATTAGCCATGTAGCTTCAATATAATAACTGAGACATAACTCTTTTAGAGATCTCATGAGCTGTATATGCTCATGTATAAGTTGTATAGGCTACATATGCAAGGCCCTGTCTTTTTTGTTACTTATAAAATCTTGTTTTCATCAGCTGTAAAAAGGGCCTAGAGATGATGTGAAGATTCCTCTGGCCCCTGTGGGTATCATCATCATGAATTAATAGATGAAATACAGTCTGCCCACATACTTAGAAAATACTGCTATTTGTATTCTCTATAGTCTCACATTTTTCATTCACAGGCTACAGGATCAGAAAAGAAATCTGGAATCATTAAAAATGACAGCAGAAAAAAAATCAGAAAAGCAGAGCTCACCCATTTCCAAATGGCAGCAAATTGATCAGGAGACCAAGTTTCAGGACCCTAGTGCCCTACACCCAAGAGTGACAAGGATAGTAGAGTGACAACGATAGTAAAAAGGATAAGATATTGCTGCTAAGGAGAGGAACCATCTCAGAAAACTTGGAAAGTGGCTCCAAGATATATGGTCAGAGCATGGACTTCTAGTCAACTTCTTTGATCCAGATGCAAGATGAGGTCAGCCCTGAGGATCAGGATGAAGGCTCTGGGTTGGCATAAGAGTATGAGACACCTGAAAGGATACCCTGGATTGCTGCCTCAGGCAGGAGCAGCTTTCATGGTATCTGAGGTTAAACCAAACACTTTTATTCTTGGAGGCCCAAGTTTAGTCCACCATTGTTAGAAGGGAGTCATTCATATCAACCAGTTTTCACCCTTTGAATTTCTGCCTTCAGTATTCTCCATGGGATATTAGGGCCCATTTGGCGACTACAAGGAGGAATCCACGTTTCCAGATGATCTAGGAACCTCATCCAAATAAAAAATCTTCATCCTTTTTCTTGGCAATTCAAATTCTGGTGACAAGTCCAAATTCAGAGCTCAAAAAAGAAGTTGTTTCTATCTAGTTCCCTTGCCCTGCTGTAAACTTAAAATCTGGCTTTATCAAAGAATAACAAGTAATCAAACTCTTTAGATAAGTAAAACTTCTTTTTAGTTTTAGGGATTGTTTTAGTGAACAGGAAAATTTCTTCTTTAGTCCAATAGCAAGCAAGCACATTATCTCTCCCTCACCTTCCATCTTCTTCTTCTTTTTCCTCTCTAATTCTTATTACTTTTTCTATATAATATTGTGTAAATGACGAGTTGAAGACAGTGCTTAGCAATACCATATATCTGCGGCTTAAGATGTCACAAATTCAAACAATAAAAGAGGTTCTGTTACCACTGAGAAGAAACAGAAGAGTCACCTAAAAGATTCAAAAATATGCATATTTTACCAAAATTTTCTGAATGCCCTACTATATTATGCAAAATTCTTTAAGTGTTATGATGACAAAAACTTTCTGAGTTGCAAATAATGGCAACAGAATTTAAATTAATATATGCAAAGTCAAAGGAGTTCATTGGAAAACCTCTAAAGGGTTGCACCAGAGCCAGAATAAGGGATTCGCACTAGCTCAGGAATAGAGCTGGAACTGGGGTATCTTCTGACCCAGAAGAACCAAGTAGCCCATTAGTGCTTTCCCAGAGAATCAGAAAAAACTTCTCTTCTCTCAGTAATTTATTTCTGTTTTTCTCTATCTGCTTCATTCTTCGAACTGCAGACATTCTTCTGCTCATGAGTTTATAGACTAGACCATAACCACCAATAATCACTTAGTTTTATATTCTAGAGTATAAATACCCAGAAAGAGATATCTCCCTATTTCTCTCTGCTCCCATTCAAATTTCAATCTAGACTCTTACATGAGTCACTGAATTAAGTAACCCTGAAGTAGACTTCAAGATAGTGAACTGCCAATAATAAATATAATTTAACCAATTTCAGGAAATATAGAATATTTTTGTGACATTTTTAAGGATGTGATGATAAAAGAAGAAATAAGATATCACATTAAAACCACAGGGTTTACATCTTTGAAAAGTACAATAGCTTGAACATTCCTAACTGGAATAGCAAAGACCTATGAAAAATGAAAACAGTCGAAAAACAAGAAAAATATTATTAAATATATGTGAGGGTGTATAACAGGTGGATACTGGACACTCTGGAATGCAGACACAGAGATGAGATTAGGAGTGCAAAAAGTTTTTGAGAGGATAACACCTGTGAAAGATAAAAGGAGGAGAAAGCATCATTGGGGGGGGACAAAGCTCAGATCACAAGGCAGATTTGACCAAATCTCAGTCAAAGTAATGGGAAGCTCTGCAGCAAAGATTGCCTGTTAGAGGAGGCCAGCGTTGGATAGAAATGGCCAGAGCCTAGGACCCCTGCCATGCTTAGTTATGAACTGGGGGCTGCCAGAGAAGATTATAGCCTTGGCTTGAAAGCTGAGGCAAGCCCTGAAAGCATCTGCAGCAACAAATGGTCCACTGACTGTATTCCTTGCAGATGAATAGCAAATTATTTCTTGAGGAGAAATTTAAGTGATACAACTCCACTTTAACAGTATATAAAAGTAGAATGACAGGAAGGTGGATAAAAGCAGGCATTCCCAACAGCAGAGAAAGCATTTTCATTTTCTTGCACATTTACCCTCATTGGATAATACTGACATTGAATATTATGTGGGTGTGGTATTATTCTTTAGATTTTCAAGATTACTGGTATAAAAATATGCATAGTATATTCTTTAGTGTGTGTGTGTGTGTGTGTATATATATATATATATATATATATATATATACACTTCCATAACTATGGTTACAAAAAACAGAATGACATTTATCTTCTTTTTTGTAACTGCACAGAATCCATTTCTTTTTATAAGAGCATTCTGTTTTGTCTTGTTTTGTTTGGTTTGGTTTTGTTCTGGGAGAATCATTTCTCTTGCACATTGTACTGTCAATGAATGAGAAACGCCAGTATTTAGGCTAAATTGTGTCTTCCCCCTCCCCCACAAAAATTATGTTAGGCTGGGTGCAGTGGCTCACGCCTGTAATCCCAGCACTTTGGGAGGCCGAGTTAGGTGGATCACCTGAGATCAGGAGTTCGAGACCAGCCTGGCCAACATGGGGAAATCTTCTCTCTACTAAAAATACAACAATTAGCCAGGTGTCATGTCCCATACCTGTAATCCCATCTACTCTGGAGGCTGAGGCACAAGAATCGCTTGAACCCTGAAGGTAGAGGTTGCAGTGAGCTAAGATCGCTCCACTGAATTCCAGCCTGGGTGACAGAGTGAGATTCCGTCTTTAAAAAAAAAAAATTAATGTTAAAGTTCTAACCCCTGTAACTTAAAATAAATACATATTTGAAGATAGTATCTTTAAAGATGTAACTTAGTGGAAATTAAGTCATTAGGGCAGGCCTTAATCCAATGTAACTGGTGTCCTTATAAGAAGAGGAAATCGGGACACAGACACGTGCAGAGGACACAGGAGCAGAAGGTGGACATCTGCAAGCCCAGGATAAAGGTGTGGATCCGATCCTCCCCTCGCAGCCCTGAGAAAGAAGCGAACCTGCTGATGATGTCTTCCATCCTCGTGAAGCATGAGAAAATAAGTGTATTTAAGCCGCTCTGTCAGTGCTACTTTGCTAGGGTAGCCCTAGAGTACAGGCAGTTTTCTCATTCCCACTGCAAAAGAAAAGAGGAACAGATCCTTACCTCACGCTCCCAGGTGTAACTGGGGAGCAGGCACGTGATCTAAGCCCCACAAATCAGAAGACAGTTCTCAAGACGCAGAATCCCAGAGTCACCAAGACAGAGGCACAGGAGAAATTATTCATGGTTATAGCAGGGGTGGTAGCTACGCTGGCGCTGTGCTGGGCTTATTTTGGCTCTGAACAGCTTGCTATGTTCCCTAACTTCCCAGACATCACCTCCACCTATCATCTGCTTCATTTCTTGTGTTTATTCCCCTCCCCCACAATATCCCTCCGGTAAGTTCCCTAGATAACATTTGATTCTGTTGGTTTCAACCAGGAACCACAACTGATACAGAAACAAAATAAACCAATTGGGCAACAAAATTTGGGGTGAAGACAGGGTTCATTATTAGGGTAAAAAATAAAAATGTTATCTCTCCTCCTCAAAACAAGACAAAATGAAAAGGCATTTCAGGAGGTAGATATAAATTGCTTTTTTTTTTCCAGACAGAGTCTTGCTCAGTCACCCAGGCTGGAGTGCAATGGCGCGATCTTCGCTCACTGCCACGTCTGCCTCTCAGGTTGAAGCCATTCTCCTGCCTCAGCCTCCCAAGTAGCTGGGCCTACAGACACATGCCACCACGCCCAGCTAATATTTGCATTTTTAGTAGAGATGAGGTTTCACCATGTTAGGCAGCTGGTGTCAAACTCCTGACCTCAGTGATCTACCCGCCTTGGCCTCCCAAAGTGCTGGGTATATTATAGGCATGAGCCACTGCGTCCAGTCAAATTGCTTTTTTTTAACAGTTTAAGAAGCAACTTTTGAGGCATTACTGCTGAGACTTTCCCATAAAAATTATGCTGTATAGATCATGTCTGCTTTTTCCAATTTTAAACCATTCTTTATAAACTAAAAGTTTAATACTATTTTTTTTTCTTTGAGGAGTCTCACTCTATCACCCAAGTTGGAGTGCAGTGGTGCGATCTTGGCTTACTGCAACCTCCACTTCCTGGGTTCAAACGATTCTCCTGCCTCAGCCTCCCAAGTAGCTTGGATTACAGGTGTCCACCACACACCTAGCTAAATTTTATATTTTTAATAGAGTTGGGAGTTTACCATATTGGCCAGGATGGTCTCAAACTCCTGACCTCAGGTGATCCTCCCACCTCAGCCTCCCAAAGTGCTGAGATTACAGGCATGTGCCACCACATTGGCTATGCATTTCAACTTGCCTTCTTCCTCATTTCACTCTAGCAAGCCACAGGTAAAGATTTGTAAAACTTACTAGACTTTTCACAATTTGTTGTGGCATTTAAATTTTCAGAGGAGAAGTTTTTTTATTCACATTAAAAGAAAAAATGCAAATCAACATCCTCCTGCACTGCCCCACAGACCAGAGCTCACAGATATAAAATCTCAGTATCTCAGAATTCTCAGTTTACACAACAAAGTATATGTTACCTGTATTTGATACTACTTAAATAATTATATGCTAATAATGTTGATTAATGTTGCCATTCTACACAGAAGTAAATCTCTAATAGGGTAACTTTCCTTAGTCATATTTGGTGAATAATTTTTTCAGGGCCTCAACAAAGATATAGGAAATGTCCTTTCCAAATTAAAGAGGCACAAAACTGAAAAAGATAGCCAATATGTCAGACACAAGCTACAACTTAAAACGGCACTGACTGACACAGAATGAAAAATAAAAGATGACATTTTAAAATTTCATGAAATATTTTGAAATCTTAAATTTAATACCAAAACTCCAATGACAATATTTGTGTTTTCAAAATGTTCAAGGCGATCTAACTGAGCAAGGTATAAGGAAACTGAGATGTAGAGAACACAAAAAGAATTTCCTATTTTTATAAGAACAGAGACATGTGTGTATAAACACATGCGTGTGCATGTGTGTCAATGCATAAAATGGGATCAGAAAGATAAGCACCAAATTGTCGAATGCTTAGCTACAAATGGGAATGTTTTGGAAGATGGAGTGAAATAAAATAATATCTTATTTTCTTATTTTATAAGTTATGAAATTTTTACAGAAATAATTTTTATGTATTAATTACATAATAAAAGATTAATTAATCGCATGTTAAGAACTCGGAATTTCACCTTATGCTTCAAGGTAAAATTTTTATACCCAAATTACAGGAAGAATTAGCCCTGTCCTTCACTGAGCTCACCGAACCTCATCAGGAAAAATGTATTTGATCCTCAGAAGAATTTTTGCCAAAATAAGGTGTCTGCAAGGAAGGAAAATCGTAATGGTTAGGGGTTTCAAATCTACTCTGTAAGCTGAAAGAAACTGAACTGATTAACAGTGAAAAATGAATCAAAGAGAGATTAGAGACTTTGCAAATATTTTAAATGACATCAAGCAAAGGGGTCAAAAGTTTTAACTAGCATCAGTGGAAGCATAAGGAGGCAGATTTTTGTGTCACTATCAGAAATTCTAACAATTATAGCTGCCCCGTCATTATGAGGTAATTAACTCCCCATCTCTGGGTGGGGCTAGGTGACCATTTCACAAAGATGCTGCGAACAGAACCCTTGTACTTTAGTGTTGTACTAACTATATAATGCCTAGACTTATTCTCGAATAAATTTTATCTGGAGTACCCTTTCTTCATAGATTCAAACTATCATGCTCATGTTCTGTATTAGTTTCCAAGGACTGCCATAAGAAACTACCACAACTGGGTGGCTTAAAGGAGAAATGTATTGACTTACAATTTTAGGAGCTAGAAGTCTCAACCACAGCACTTTCAGGGGCATGCTCCCTCCAAAGGCTCCAGGGAAGAATGCTTGCTATATTTTCTAACTTGTGATGATTGCTGTTAAACCTTAGTATTCCTTGGCTTTTAGATATACCAGTCTGATCTCTATCTTCGGTTTTACATAACCTTCCCTCCTGTATGTCTGTGTCTCTTTACTCTTATAAAAACACCAGTCATTGGATTTGAATTCATCCTAATCCAGGATAACTGCATCTTAAGCAATTCCATCTGCAAAGACTGCATTTCCAAATAAGGTGACATTCTGAGCTACCAGTTGGACATTTTTTGGGGGGGAGGCAGGAAACACTATTCAATCCAGTGTGTGTTGAAATTATAAATTTTGGAACACTTTATTCTGAGTGAGTTGGTGCTGTGCTTGAAGCCCAATCTTATGCCCATAATTCTGAAAGTAAATGGAAAAACCATAGAGACTGGAAAGGGAAGAGAAAGTAGAAGTACTGCACATGGAAAATACAGAAGAACCTGAGATGAGGAGCAGAAATAAGTGTGGATGCATATGCCTGAGATTCTTCCGAAGCAACTACAAGACTGAGGCAAAATACAAGATCTTCTGTAAAATTAGTGTGATTTTTATAACTGTAATTTTAATATTCTTGGATGCCATTTACATGGCATCACGTATAATATATATGTTCATATTAGTTTGCTTTCTTTGTAATCAAAGATAACGCTACCAAGAAAGCAACCTATTAGTGTTTATAGATGTGGACTCTTGGCCATTTCCTGGCATCCCACTGCAGCAAATTATGGAGAGCTGGAATGATTCCCAGGAAACTATATTGAAATTTACTCTATTTTCTCATTAAAGTCAGACAATTGTAGTGTATAGCATAAATTACACCTCCATTTAAATTACACGTATTCCTTTAAACAAGGAAGAATTCTTTCCTACTGTAATCTTCATAAGTCTATCTATAAATCCATAAGTGAAAGGGAGAGTTTTAAAAAATATTCCCAAATAAATTTTAGCATGAAATTCTGCAATATGCTAGCATTACATTCAATCTTGCCTAATTGAGAAACGACTATTCCATATGTTATTTTTCTAGTTAATTGTCAGAAACTCCTAATTGAATTTGTTTTCTTTGAAATCTTAACTATTTTTATGAGACTACCCCTTAAATGTATTAAACTGGCATATATTTATGAGTAAAGCTTAGTACATTATATTTAATATTATTTTCATGATTTCAATTGAAAGTTACATATTTGCAATGGGCCAAGTGGTGGCTCTGCAAAATTCACATTGTGAAGCTTTGACCCCCAGTACCTCAGAATGTAAATGTAATTGGAGATAAGGTCTTTAAAGAGATGATTGAGCTGGGAGGGGTGGCTCACACCTGTAATCCCAGCACTTTGAAAGGCTGAGGAGGATGGATCGCTGGAGCTCAGGAGTTCAAGACCAACCTGGCCAACATGGCAAAATCCCATCTCTACTAAAAACACAAAAATTAGCCGGGCACAGTGGTGTGCACCTGCAGTACCAGCTACTTGGAAGGCTAAGGTAGGAGAGTTGCTTGAGCCCAAGAGGCAGAGGTTGCACTGAGCTAAGGTCATGCCATTGTACTCCAGCCTGGACAACAGAGCCAGACCCTGTCTCAAAAATAAATAAAAATAAGTAAGGAGATGATTCAGTTAAAATGAGGCTGTTAGGGTAAATTTGGACTCTAATACAAATTTATAAGAAGAAGAAATTTGGACACACAAAGAAACATCAGGTATGTATGTACACACAGAAGAAAGATCATGTTCTCACATTCAAAGCACATGTCCTTACATGCAAAGCCCATGTTCTCACCCAGCAAAGAATGTGGTCATCCACAAGCCAAAATGACAGGCTTCAGAAGAAATCGAACCTGCCTAAACTTTGACTTCCAGCCTCTAGAACTACGAGAAAATAAATTTCTGATAGTAAAATCCTCAGTCTGCAGTCTTTTGTTATGGCAGCCTGAGCAAACTAATACACTGTCCACTTCTGAAACCTGCAAATAATACCTTACATGGCAAAGGAGGGAACAGTACTTTATATGGCAAAGATGTGATTAAGTTAAAGATCTTAGTGAAGAGAAAAGCAGATGCAGGTTTATGTGAGTGAGCCCCAAATGCCACTACAAGTATCTTTATAAGTGAGAAACAGGTGGGATTTAGAGACGCACAGAAGAAAAGAGAGTGTGAAGAGATCTGCCAAAGAAAGCCCACAGCCATTAGAAGCTGGAAAAGGCAAGGAAGAGAATCTTGGTCCTGCCAACTTCTGGCTTTCAGACCTGTGAGAGAACAAATTTCTGTTGTTTTAAACTACTAAGTTTGTGGTTACTTGTTAATAACTACCCTGGGAAACTAACACAACAGTATATTCAATTTTGATATAGTCATGTCCTCGTGACTCTTAGCATAAGGAGAATTTCTAATTGACTCCAGACTACACTGTAGTTATGATTGCACTGGAAATATTTGCTCATTGTTGACACTATCACTGATAAATATGTTACTTTTATAATTCATTCATTCAAGATAAATTCATGTATCACAAATTATTTAAAAGTTGAAGTAACTTATGACCTTTCCTTTCCTCAACTTTTCTAATCTGTTTTTTCCTTAAATGTATTAAATATAAAGCTCCACATATTTAAAGTTAAAAACTGGATTTGCTTTAAATCAATATTAGACAGCAAGGGGCACTCCATCTTCTATGCGGGGCAAAGTTTATGGCTTCACAAGTATCATTTTTCTTTTTGAACAGCATTTTGCTCAACTTTCAATGAGTTTATTGTTATTAACCATATTTTTGGGGTTTCCAGAAGTCTGATCACCAGCTACTAACATATTAGTGTCAATTTATCAAAAAATTTTCTAAACAAATATTGTTTTATGTCTTCACAAAATGAAATTTTACCCTGCAAATATGCCATTTAATACCTGTATTATTCCTTTCAGACCCTGTTTAAAATCTTAAAAATCTAGAACAAACACTTTAATTTATTTGAAGGCCAAGATTGAAGTTTGGATTACCAACATAAAAGTAAATTTATCTTCATAAAATTATATTTGCTTCAGTATAATTTTAGCTAAACATAGAATTACAGTACTCAGTAAAGAAAAAGTTTGTTTGGAAAACACTACAGCTTAAAATTTTTCTGTAATAAGTTAATAACCAAGGACAATCAACCTCAATCTCATAAATATTTCATATGTAGCTACTTGATGCCATGCACACTGCTAAGAACTGCCAGGGATTGATAGATGGGTAAGACATCCTGCCTATAAGGAGTTAATAGTCAAGAGAATGGTTTGCAGAGAGATTGATGTCAAATGAATGTGGTCTTGTAATTTCACACTTTGAGTCTTCACCAAATAGGCCCCACAATTCTGAAAATACATCAGAGAAAGAAAAAAGTAATAAAAAAAAGAAAAAGGTCAAAATAGTGTTTAAATATAAATGTATATCCCTACTCATTTCTATCTATTGATATCTACCTATATATATCGTGTGTGTGTGTGTGCGCTTGTGTGTGTGTGTGTGTGTGTGTGTGTGTGTGTGAGACAGAGAGAGAGAGAGAGAGAGACAGAGACAGAGAGACAGAGAGAGACAGAGAGAGTAAGAATATCCAGATCTGCTGAGTTCCTGGACCAGAAGTTAGCAAAGGCAGCCAATTTCCTGGCATCTTAGTGAATAAAAAAATAGAAGTGCTTCATGAATACTAGACAAACATTAAGTCTTACTGTTCAAAGCTGAGACTAGAAAAAGACTCCAACACCTGTGACAGGATCCTGAAAACCCCTGTACCTAAAAACTACCTGGGGCCATATTTTATGTAAACCTGTGTATCTAAAGGAGACAGATCTGACCTCGAGGTCAAGAACAGGAACAAACTGTTATCAAGTTTGTTGACTGGATCTTCAACATTGTCACTGTCAGAACAGGACCTGAACTCAGTGAATATGAAAACAGAAAATCAATACCAAAAATCAACAAAAGACAATTCTTTGAAATGGTCAATAAAATTGATATGCCTCTAGCCAGGTTAATTAAAAGGAAAGATGACACAAATTGCCAATATCAGAAATGAAATAGAGACATCACTACAGATCCCATGGACGTTAAATGGATAATAGAGGAATATTATAAACAACTCTATGCCCACAAATTTTATAACCTAGATGAAATGGACCAATTTATTTAAAGACACTATCTTCCAAAACTCACACAAGAAAAAATAAACAATTTAAATAGGCCAATATCTAGTAAAGAAATTGAATCAGTAAATAATAACTTTCCAAAACAGAAAAAAACAGACCTAGATAGGTTCACTGGTGAATTCTAACAAACATTTAAGGAAGAAATTATATCAATTTTCTACAATATTTTCCAGAAGATAAAAGCAAAGGGAATACTTTCAACCCATTCTATGAGACCAGCATTAGCCTTATACCAAAGGCAGACAAAGATATTACAAGAAAAAAAAGAAAAACTACAGACTAAAATGTCTCATGAACACAGATGCAAAAATCCTGAAAAACAATTAGTGAACTTAATCCTACCACATATAAAAAGAATTATACAACATGACCAAGTGGGATTTATTCCAGATATGTAATAGTGGTTCGATGTCCAAAAATAATGCAACCCATAAAATTAACAGGCAAAGAAAAAGAATCATTTAAGCATACCAATAGATACAGGAAAAAGCATTTGACAAATTTAACACCCATTCATTATAAAATCTCTTAACAAACTAGGAAGAGAGAGGAACTTTCTCAACTGGACAAAAATTATCTTAAAATATGTTATAAAACCCTACATCTAACTTCACACTAACTATTGAGAAACTTAAGTCTTCCCATTATGATTAGGAAAAAAGCAAAGATGTCCCTTCTCACCACTGATTTTCAACATTGTACTGGAAGTCCTAGCCAATGTAATAAGGCAAGAAAAGAAAACGAAAGATATACTGAATGGGAAGAAAAAACAAATCTCTCTTTGTTCGCAGATGGTATAATTGTCTATGTAGAAAAATTCAAAAGAATTCATACACAAAAATCTGAACTAATACACAATTATAGCCAGGTTGCAGGATACAAGGTTGATGTGCAAAAGCTGATCATTTTCCTATATACCAGCAACAAGCAGGTGGAATTTGAAATTAAAAAAAACAATGCCATTTACATAAACCTAATAATATATATATAACATCTATATAAGGAAAACTACAAAAGTTTAACAAAGAAATTTCAAAACAAAACAAATGGAAATATATTTTGAGTTTATGGTTAAGAAGACTGCATAGTGTCAAGATATCAGTTTTTCCCAACTTTATCTACAGAGTCAACGCAACCCCAGTCAAAATCCCAACAGTTACCTCATAGATATTAACAAACTGATGTAAAATTCTATATAGGTAGACAAAAGATTCAGAATAGCTAACACTATATTGAAGAAGAGCAACGTCAGAAGAGTGACACTACCAAACTTCAAAATTTACTACAAAGCTACAGTAATCAAGACAATACGATATTAGTAAAAAAAAAAAAAAAAAAAAATAGAACAATGAAACCAAATGGAGACCCCAAAAACAGACCCATATATATTCAACTGATCTTTGACAAAGAAGCAAAAGCAATACAGTGGAGAAAAGATAATCTTTTTAGGCCAGGCAAGGTGGCTCACACCTGTTATCTAGGTACTTTGGGAGGCCAAGACAGGTAGATCACCTGATGTCAAGAGTTTGAGAACAGCCTGGTCAACATGGTGAAACCCCATCTCTTCTAAAAATATAAAAATTAGCTGGGCATGGTGACACACCCTGTAGTCCCAGCTACACAGGAGGCTGAGGCAGGAGAATTGTTTGAACCTGGGAGGCAGAGGTTGCAGTGAGCCCAGATCACACCACTGGACTGCAGCCTGGGTGACAGAGCAAGACTCCCTCTCAAAATAAATCTTTTTAACAAATGACACTATGATACTGCAATAACTAAACATTCAATGAATCTAGACATAGACCTTGCATCCTTCAAACAAAAAAAAACTCAAAATTGATTATAAACCTAAATGTAAAACACAAAACTTTAAAACTCACCTACTAGAACATAAAAGAAAATCTGGTTGTTCTAGAATATGGCAATGACTTTTTAGATACAACACCAAAGGCACAATCCATCAACAAAACAATTGATAAGCTAGACTTCATTAAAATTGAAAACATCTGCTCTACAAAAGACATTATTAACAGAATGAGATGACAAGCCACAGACGGAAGAAAATACGTGTAAAAATCTTTATCCTTTACCTAATATGGAACTATTACCCAAAATATACAAAGAACATTTAAAACTCACGAATAAGAAAACAAAACAACATGATTTAGAAATGGGGAATTACACATGGATTGCTTGAGCAATCATCTGTCTGCCTGGGTGACAGAGTGAGACCCTGTCTCAAAAAAAAAGTTGGCGGGGGGGAACATCTGAACAGACACCTCACCAAAAAAGACATACACGTGGCAAATGAGCATATACAAATACGCTCAACTTCACTAATGTTAGGAAATTGCAAATTAAAACAACAATAAGATACTACTATACACCTATTAAAATGACTATAATCTGAAATACCAGTACCAACAAATGCTGGTGAGAATGTGCAGTAAACAGGAATTCTCATCCATTGCTGGTAAAAATGCAAACAGTATCTTTTGTAAGATATAGACTATCTTACAAAACTAAAGATACTCATCAGATGATCCAGCAATCATACTCCTTAGTATTTACACAAGGGAGTTGACAACTTGTGGTCACACAAAAATGCGCACTCCAGTATTTGCAACAGCTTAATTCATAATTGCCCCAACTTTGAAGCAACCAAGACATCTCTTTGTAGAAGAATGGATATAACACTGTGATATACATAGACAATGGAATTTTTCTGCACTAGAAAGAAATGAACTATCAACCCATGAAAAGGCATGGAGAAACCTTAAATGCTTATTACCAAGTGAACAAAGCCAATCTGAGAAGGATACATATTTGACAATCTGGAAAAGGCAAAGCTATGGAGACATAAAAAGATCAGTGGTTGCCAGGGACTAAGGGAGAGGGAAAGATGAGTTGCAGAGCACAGAGAATTTCTAGGGCAGACATACTACTCTATATGATACTATAATGGTAGATACATATCATGATATATATGTCAAAACCCATAGAAGGTACAACACCAAATGTAACTCCAATGTAAATTATGGACTTGCAGTGATAATGATGCATCAACGCAGGTTCATTGATTATAATAAATGTGCTATCGTGTAGGATATTAATGAGGAAGACTATGTATATGGGGATGGAATGTATAAGTGGATCAAATGTCAATCAACAGATGAATGAATAAACAAATTATGGTGTATGTACAATAGACTATAATTCAGACTTAAGAAGGAAGTTCTGACCACATGCAATAACATAGATGAACCCCAAGAAAATATATTAAGTTAAATAAGCTAGTCACAGTAAGACAAAAACTATATAATTGCATTCATATGAAGTATCTTAGAAGAGTCAAATTCATAGAAACAGAAAGTTGAATGATTGGTTTCCAGGGACTAGAGGAAACAATGTTTCAGTTTACCATGGCTGCCATAACAAAATACCAAAAACTGACTTGCTTGAACATCAGGATTTATTTTCTCACAGTTCTGGAGGCTAGAAGTCAAAGAACAAGGTGGCAGGTTTGCTTTCTGCTGAAGCCTCTTTTCTTGACTTTCTGGTGACTATCTTCTTGCTGTGTCCTCATATGGTCTTTTCTGTGTGTATGCATGCATCTCTGGTGTCTCTTTTTGTGTTCAATTTACCTCCTCTTATAAAGACACCAGTCAGATTTAATTAATGCCCACCCTAACAGCCTCCTTTCAACATAATCATCTCTTTAGAGACCCTATCTCCAACGACAGTCACATTTTAAAATACAGGGATTAGAACTTCAACATATAAATTTTGGAGTGACTCAATTCATCCCTTAATGGAGAAATAGAAAGTGGTTGTTTAATAGGTATGGAATTTCAACTTTACAAGATGAAAAAGTTCTGGAGATTGCTTGCAAAGCAATTTGAATATACTTAACACGACAAAATGGTTAAGATAGTAAATTTTATGTGTATTAACCACAATTTAAAATACTAAGTTTTCAAAAGGTTAAAATATACCAGATTGAAGACAGCAGAGGAAAGAACCAGGGAAACTAAAGCCAAATCAATAGAAATTGCTCATTTGAACGACAGAAAAAATTAACTGCAAATAAACAAATAAAACCCCAGAGTGTTGGGGACCTATGGGATAAGATCCCAAAATCTAATGTGTTTATTTTTGGATTCCAATAAGGAGAAAAGAAGTTGAGATGAAAAAAAAAAGTGAAGCTGAAAATAATATTTAAAGGAAAAAGTTCTAGTGTTTGACAGCATGGTAGGGTAACTACAATTAACAAAAATATATTATATATTTAAAAATAGCTAGAAGAGAACATTTAACATGTTCCCCACACAATTAAATGATAAATGTTCAAGGCAATGGATATACTAAACACCCTGACTTGATCATTACACATTGTTTGCATGTTGATGTGCAACATGCATGTGATATGTAATGATCTATATCAGAATATCGTGTGTAAAACATAAATGTGTACAAATATTATGTAGCAACAAATAACAAAATGAAAATGTTCACAAATAAAATCCACAAATGTGTAAAAAGAATTATGCTCCATGACCAAGTTAGATTTCCAGGTATGCAAAGCAGGTTCATCATTTGAAAATCAATTTAATATATCAGATCAACAGGATAAAACTTTTTTTAAAAATGGTCTATCCAATGGATGCAGAAAGAGCATTTGGCAAAATCCAGTACCTATTGATGACAAAAACTCTCAGCAAATCAGAAGTAGAGAAGAATTTCCACACCTTGATAAAAGTCATTAAAAAAAAAAAAACCTACAGCTAACATCATACTTAATAGTGAAAGTATGATGTTTTCTGAGATTAGAAACAGATCAAGGATGTCTACTCTCACTGCTCTTATTCAACATATTACTGAAATTTTTAGCGAGCACATAAGGGAAAAAATGAAAAGAAAGAAAATAAAAGGCATATAGATTGAAAAGGATGAAATAAAAAGCCCTTTCTATTTGCACATGATATGACAGCCTACATAGAAAATCTCAAGCAATCCACCATAAACAAACAAATAAAATCTCAGTACTAAGCAGTTTAGCAAAGTTTCAGAATGCAAAATGAACACACAAAAATCACTTGGGTTCTTGACAATAATAATGCAGAAACCAAAATTTAAAACACATTACCATTTTTAACTATTATAAAGAAAATGAACTATTTAGATATAAATCTTCTTATTTTTTTGAAGTACAGAATCTGCATGCTGAAAATCACAAAATGCTGATGAAAGTAATCAAAGAAGACCTAAATAAACAAAGAGACATTGTGTGTTCATTGACTAGAAGACTCCACAAAGATATCGATTTTCTCCAAATCAATCTATAATTTCAATGCAATTTCTTTCAAAATCGTAGCAGAGCTTTTGTATAACAGACAAGTTTATTTTAAATTTTATATGGAAAGGCAAAAGACCTAGAATAGCTAAAAACAATTTTCCAAAAGAAGAATGAAATAGAAGGAATCACTCCACATGCTGTTAAGTCTTCCTATATAGCTACAGTGCTTAAGATAGTATGATATTGGCATTTTAGACATAGATCTATGAGACAAGAATTAAGGAACCCAGAAATAGACCCACACAAATATGCCCAACTGATTTTTTAACAAAGGTTTAAAATTAATGCAACAAATGGTGCTGGAGCTTTTAGCATTCATTGCAAAAAAAAAAAATTAACTATCACCACCTAAACTTAGACAAAATCTAACTCAAAATGGATTATGAACAGTAAACAATAAACAATTCAACTAGAAAGTGGACTAAAGACTTAGACATTTCACTGATGAGAATATAGAGCTAACAAATACGCACATGAAAAGATTTTCAACATCTTTAGCCATTATTAGGAAAACGCAAATTAGAGTTACAATGAGATGTCACTACACAAGTCTACGAGTGACTAAAATAGAAAGTATGATAGCACCAGATGATGGTGTGGCAGTAGAGACCCTGGACCACTCATACTCATGCTGGAAACATAAAATGGTACAGCTCATGGCACAGCATCAGAACACATTCTTAGAGTTCTGGTTTTCACAAACGTCTATCTATTTCTGGTGACCAAGGATTTAATTTCTTTCTTATGAGTTCAGATCAACATTTAATTCTGCATTATCTTAGTCTTCCATTTTACAGGAACCACAAAAACCTTGTTTGAATTTCCTAATACACACATACATATCAAGCAAAATTCTTCATATTTAAACAGTTTTTTTTAATTAAATTCGTCTATCTGTGTTTCTATACCCACACACACATAAACAACTTTACTTTTTTAATGCAGTCTTTCTAAGAATAAAGATTTTGTTTATTTTTATTTTGTTCGTTTTACCTTTCTAAATTTAAAACATAGGTGGGCGAGGGGGGCGCCACGGTGGCCAAGAGATGCCAGGACCGGAATGCAGCTCCCAGCTAATAAGAGGCAGAGGTCTAGAGGACTTCACGATTCCAAGCAAGGCGCCGGTTCGTTTCTGTGGGACAGATAGGGTTCTGAAAATAGGCCCAGGGAAGGAGCTGCAGGGCAAGAGACGCCCGGGGGAGCCCCTCGAGACAGTGGAGGACAAGTCCCCACCTGAAACGTGTAGCCGCCGGAGGAGGGTCGGGGACTTAACCCCCTCAGTGCTCCAAATCGAATTCTGTGCTTACCTCATCCCTCCTGCAGCCCGTGGTCCACGAGAGCCCTGCCAGACAGTGGGGCGCCATGGGTAGTCATGCAAATCTGAGAAGCCGCTACCTCCAACTCGTCGCAGGGACCTGAGCAGAAGTTTGCACTAAGGCCAGCGGGATGGACCCTCTGACAGAGGGAGGCCGAGTTGAAAGCGGGGAAACCGACCATAAGGCCTGGTAGGCCCTCCCTCCACAGAACTCAAACTGAAGCCCTCGCTAGAGAGTTTGGCAGCAAATACACCAGCTTCACCCCAACCAGGAAGATCCGGTTGGGGAAGGAGAGACTCCATTGGGAAGGCGGAGCCAATCTCAGCTGCAAACACTCCAGGGAAGGACCACCCCAGCCAGCAACCTGACTGAATCCTAGAGAGCCCAGCAGCGCCCTCTACAGGCCAAAAAAGATACAGCTCCAACCTCAACAGAGAAAACGACCAGACTCCACTTGAAATCACCAACTTTAAAGGGAGATAAATCCATATGACAAAAAAAAAAACAGTGCAAAACGGTTGAAACCATCAAAGAACAGAACACCTCTTCTCCTCCCAGGGATCACAACTCCTCACCATCAAGGGAACAAAAAAAGAAAATGATATGACGAATTGACAGAGGCAGGCTTCAGAAGGCAGGTAATAACAAACTTCTCTGAGTTAAAAGACCATGTTCTAACCCAATGAAAAGAAACTAAGAACCTTGAGAAAAGGTTAGACAAAATGCTAACTAGAATAACCAGCTTAGAGAAGAACATAAATGGCTTGATGGGGCTGAAAAACACAGCATGAGAATTTCGTGAGGCATACACAAGTTTCAACAACCGAATCGATCAAGCAAAAGAAAGGATATCAGAGATAAAAGATCAAATCAATGAAATAAAATGAGAAGGCAAGATTAGAGAAAAGAGAGTGAAAAAAAATGAACAAAGCCTCGGAGAACTACAGGATTCTGTAAAAAGACCTGATCTACACTTGATCGGCATACCTGAATGTGACGGGGAGAATGAATCCAAGTTGGAAAACACTCTTCAGAATATTATCAAAGAGAACTTCCCCAACCTAACAAGCCAGGCCAATATTCAAATCCAGGAAATATAGAGAACACCACAAATATACTCCTCAAGAAGAGCAGCCCCAAGGCACATAGTTGTCAGATTCACCAGAGTTGAAATCAAGGAAAAAATCCTAAGGGCAGCCAGAGAGAAAGGTCGAGTCACCCACAAAGGAAAGACCATCACTCACAAAGGATCTCTCAGCAGAAACCCTGCAAGCTAGAAGGGAGTGGGGGCCAATATTCAACATCCTTAAAGAAAAGAACTTTCAACCCAGAATTTCATATCCAGCCAAACTAAACTTCATAAGTGAAGGAGAAATAAAATCCTTTATGGACAAGCAATTGCTAAGAGATTTCGTTGCTACAAGACCTGCCTTACAAGAGCTCCTGGAAATACTAAACAAGGAAAGGAACAACCATTACCAGCCACTGCAAAAATGTACCAAATGGTAAAGAACAATGATGCAATGAAGAAACCACATCAACTAACAGGCAAAACAACCAGCCAGTAACAAAATTACAGGATAGATTCAAACATAACAATATTAACATTGAATGTAAATGGCCTAAATGCCCCACTCAAAAGACACAGACTGGAACTGGAGAAAAAGTCAAGGCCCACCATTGTGTTGTATTCAGGAGACCTGTCTCACATGCAAAAACTCATGTAGACTCAAAATAAAGGGATGCAAGAAGATTTACCAAGCAAATGAGAGCAAAAAAAAAGCCAGGGTAGCAATCCTAGTCTCTGATAAAACGGACTTTTAACCAACAAAGATCAAAAAAGACAAGGAAGGTCATTACATAATGGTAAAAGGATCAATGCAACGAGAAGAGCTAACTATCCTAATTATATATGCAACCAGTGCAGGAGCACCCAGATACATAAAGCAAGTTCTTAAAGACCTAGGAAGAGACTTAGACTCCCACACAATAACAGTGGGAGACTTTAACACTTCGCTGACAATATTGGACAGATCAACGAGACAGAAAATCAACAAGGATATCCAGGACTTGAACGCAGATTTGGACCAAGCAGACCTAATACAAATTTACACGACACTCCACTCCAAATCCACAGAATACACATTATTCTCAGCACCACATTGCACTTACCCCAAATTGGCTGCATAATTGGAAGTAAATCACTCCTCAGCAAATGCAAAAGAATGGAAATCATAACAAACAGTCTCTCAGACCACAGTGCAATCAAATTAGAACTCAGGATTAAGAAAAGCACTCAAAACCACACAATCACATGGAAACTGAACAACTTGCTCCTGAATGATGAAGGATAAACAATGAAATGAAGGCAGAAATAAAAGTGTTCTTCAAAACCAACAAGAACAAAGACACAATGTACCAGATCCTATGGGACACATTTAAAGCAGTGTCTAGAGGGAAATTTATAGCAATAAATGCCCACATAAGAAACAAGGAAAGATCTAAAATCGACATCCTATCATCCAAATTGAAAGGGCTAGAGGAGTAAGATAAAAAAAAACTCAAAAACTAGCAGAAGACAAGAAATAACTAAGATCAGAGCAGAACTGAAGGAGATAGAGACACAAGAAACCCTTCAAAAAATCAATAAATCCAGGAGCTGCTTTTTTAAGAGATCAACAAAATAGACAGACCACTAGCCAGACTAATAAAAAAGAAAAGAGAGAAGAATCGAATAGATGCAATAAAAAATGATAAAGGAGAGATCTCCACCGATTCCTCGGAAATACAAACTACCATCAGAGATTACTACAATGCAGAGCTCTATGCACATAAACCAGTAAATCTGGAATAAGTGGATAAATTCCTGGACACTTGCACACTCCCAAGACTAAGCCAGGAAGAAACTGAAATCCTGAATAGACCAATAACAAGATCTGAAGTTGGGGCAGCAATTAACAGCCTACCAACCAAAAGAAGTCCAGGTCCAGATGGGTTCACTGTCGAATTCTACCAGACATACAAAGAGGAGATGGTACCATTCCTTCTGAAACTATTCTGAACAATACAAGAAGAGGGAATCCTTCCTAACTCTTTCTATGAGACCAATATCATCCTGAGACCAACACCTGGCAGAGACACAACTGAAAAAGAAGACTACAGGCAATATCCATGATGACACATTGATGCAAAACTCTTCAATAAAATACTGGCAGACTGAATCCAACAGCACATCAAAAACTTTTGCACGACCATCAAGTAGGCTTCATCCCAGGGATGCAAGGCTGGTTCAACATATGCAAATCTATAAACATAATCCACCACATAAACAGAACCAAAGACAAAAACCACATGATTATTTCAATAGATGCAGAGAAGGCCTTTGACAAAATTAAACAGCGCTTTATGCTAAAAACTCTCAATAAACTAGGTATTGATGGAATAAATCTCAAAATAGTAAAAGCTATTTATGACAAACCCACAGCCTGTATCATACTAAATGAGCAAAAGCTAGAAGCATTCCCTTTGACTCTGGCACTAGACAAGGATGCCCTCTCTCACCACTCCTATTCTATATAGTATTGGAAGTTCTAGCCAGAGCAATTAGGCAAGAAAAAGAAATAGAGGGCATTCAATCAGGAAAAGAAGAAGTCAAATTGTCCCTATTTGCAGACGACATGATCATATATTTAGAAGACCCCATCATCTCAGCCCAAAACCTCCTTAAGCTGATAAGCAACTTCAGCAAAGTCTCAGGATACAAAATCAATGTGCAGAAATCACAATCATTCCTATACACCAATAACACACAAACAGAGAGCCAAATCATGAGTGAATTCCCATTTACAATTGCTACAAAGAGAATAAAATACCCAGAAATACAACTAACAAAGGAGGTAAATGATCTCTTCAAGAACTACAAACCACCGATGAAGGAAATAATACAGGACACAAACAGATGGAAGAACATTCCATGTTCATGGTTACAAAGAATCAATATTGTGAAAATGGCCATACTGCCCAAAGTAATTTCTAGATTCAATGCTATCCCCATCAAGCTACCATTGGACCTTCTTCACAGAAGTGGAAAAAACCACTTTAAACTTCATATGGAACCAAAAGAGAGCCTGCATAGCCAAGACAATCCTAAACAAAAAGAACAAAGCTGGAGGCATCACACTACCTGACTTCAAACTATACTAACAAGGCTACAGTACTGGTACCGGCACCAAAACAGAAATATAGACCAAGGGACCAGAACGGAGGCCTGAGAAACAATGCCACACATCTACAACCATCTGATCTCTGACAAACCTGACAAAAACAAGCAATGGGGAAAGGATTCCCTGTTTAATAAATGGTGGGAAAACTGGCTAGTCATGTGCAGAAAGCAGAAACTGGACCCCTTCCTTTCACCTTATACAAAAATTAACTCCAGATGGATTAAAGATTTAAACATAAGAACTAACACCATAAAAATCCTAGAAGAAAACCTATGAAAAACTATTTAGGACATAGGAACAGGCAACGACTTCATGATTAAAATACCAAAAGCAATGGCAACAAAAGCCAAAATAGACAAATAGGAACTAATTAAACTCCAGAGCTTCTGCACAGTAAAAGAAACAATCATTAGAGTCAACCAGCAATCAACAGAATGGGAAAAAATTTTTGCAGTCTACCCATCAGACAAAGGGCTAATATCCAGAATCCACAAAGAACTAAAGCAGATTTACAAGAAAAAAGCAAACAACCCCATCCAAAAGCAGGTGAAAATATGAAACAACACTTTTCAAAAGAAGACAAATATGAGGCCAACAAACATGAAAAAATGCACATCATCACTGGTCATTAGAGAAATGCAAATCAAAACCACATTGAGGTATCATCTCATGCCAGTTAGAATGGCGATCATTAAAAAATCTGGAGACAACAGATGCTGGAGAAGATGTGGAGAAATAGAACACTTTTACACTGTTGGTGGGAGTGTAAATTAGTTCAACCATTATGGAAGACAGTGTGGCAATTCCTCAAGGATCTAGAAGTAGAAATTCCATTTGACCCAGCAATCCCGTTGCTGAGTATATATCCAAAGGATTACAAATCATTCTATCATAAAGACACGTGCATACATATGTTCATTGCGGCACTGTTTACAATAGCAAAGACCTGGAACCAACCCAAATGCCCACCGACGATAGACTGGACAAGGAAAATGTGGCACACATACAGCATGGAATACTATGCAGCCATAAAAAACAATGAGTACGTGTCCTTTTTAAAGACGTGGATGAACCTAGAAACCATCATTCTCAGCAAACTGACACAACAACAGAAAACCAAACACTATGTTTTCCCTCAAAGGTGGGTGATGAACAATGAGAACACTTGGGCAAGGGAAGGGAACAATACTCACAAGGCTAGGTGGGTGGGTTGGAGGGGAAGGGAGGGGAGGGACAGTGGGGTGGGGGTGGGTAGGGGAGTATGGGGAGGGATAACACCTGGAGAAATACCTGACATAGGCACAAGGTGCGGGGGGATGGAGACAGCAAACCACCATGGCACATATGCACCTATGCAACAATCCTGCAGGATGCAGGGTATGCACATGTACCCCAGAGCCCAAATGCAATTTAAAAAAATAATAAAATAATAAATAAATATACCATGTAAAAAATTTTAAATATAAAAATAAACTATTTTTTAAAATAAATGCATTTGATATCAACAAAACCTTAATGATCTAATTCCTATATTTATCATCTTTTATTTAGCTTTTAAAAATGACAAAAATTCCAAAAATTTCTTTCCCACGTCTTTATTTCCATTCCTCAACATTATTCATATGTTAATTTTTCATTAATCAAAATAGGACTTGAATCTTTTAAAGCCTACTTTGAAGTGTGTTACTAGTTCTATTAAACCAGTCCTTTCCTAATTTCTTAAAATCTTTTCCAATTTTATGCCTCAAAAAGAGGTCATTATCTAAATTCTGGAAGGCACCTGAAGACAGAAATATTGGCCAAAATTAATTAAATGATCTCACTGCTTAAAGCTCTTTTGCTCCCTTATGGAAGTTTTGAGTTATATATAACACTATTTTAAAAGCAAAAATTGAATGGTAAAATTAGACCAAGGGAATACCATCATATCAATTTTTACGTTGTCCTTAGTTCTGCTATTTTGACTTCTGTCCTCTTATTCGTAGACTTTAAGGCTTAAAAGCTCATTATAAAAGATTTCAATCCCAATTTTCCTGATTTTAACACTCCCCAGAAGTGTGAAGTTCTTTCCTTTTTATTACTACTATGGGGGTATAACAGTTATACTATTTCTAGTGAATTTTCCCAGTGTTAGCATTCAGTCCGAATCAATTCAGATAACAAATCTTTGTGCTATATCTACACTCAAAACTAGACACTTAATTTTCAAGATACCATATTTTAATCAGTCATCAGGGACTCTTATCTCTCTCCAGTCTGGCTGTTTCCGAGGTCATTGGAATTAACAGAGCACTGAGGTGATTCCCAATCTAATCTCAATGTTAGCGAATTAGTGTGTCTAAAATTGTAGATATAAAATGACCCTGAACATCTAACCTCAGAAGTGGTGGCCCGAGACCAAGTCTGAATATTCTTATGGAGAGAACACTTTATAGGCTTACCAAGGATGGAAGAGAAAAAAAAAGTGCTTCTACTTTTCACAGGAAAAATAACAAAAGGGTCATCCATATGTCCTAGACTAATCCCAAATATTCATCCTGCATCATTATCAGAATAGCCAGTCAAAGAATAGCACCAGGTCAGTATTTTTCAGCTTCTTTAAGGTAAATATATCTTCATCAGGAGTTGAATCCCTAGTAGAGAATTAGAAGGTCTTCCCTTGTATATCCATTGTACATGTTGTATAAAGTTATTGCAAATGGGAAAATGTCTTTTGAAAACAAGATGATAAGCACTAAGAACAGAGTTTTACATTTATGAAGTGCTCAATTAATATTTGTTAAATTTAACTGAGAGATTAGATTGATCCAGTCTCAGTATGTTAATAAAAATTTAAGAACTGGAGTGGAGAGGTGGAGGGCAGAAACAGCCCCTAGTTTGTAGTGTTGCAGATTTCTGTGATGAAAATATTTGCACCATGGTTAATGCTTCCAACGCGGAATTGGGAAGAGATGCTAACTAATAGCTCTCACTGGCTGGTTGCATGGCTGGTTCCAGTACTCCACTGTGAACAAGACACAAAAAAGGCAGTCAAGAAATATGGGTTAAGTGCCTATTAGGTGCTGGGCTATACTTTGAACATCATGAGTAGTTTAGGGACAAGAGATATGTTTCACTCACCTCTGCATATTCCTTCAGAATGTCAAATATGGTGCACATTACATAGTAGATGCTCAAAACGCATCTGTGGACAGAACTAGTAAATTCACTTTTCGCTGACAGTATCCACACCTGGAGTTCTGTTTGGCTCCTTCAAGATTCACCCCAGCATACACTTCAGCCTACATTTTTCAACCCCTATCACAACTAACATTGATGCCCAGCCAATGTTTATATTTTCTCCTGGTCCTGCCAGCTTGTCAGTTAACCCAGCTCTTCTCAGCTTGCAGTCTAAGATTCCTCTGCTGGCTACATGTTCACGGCTCTCCCCACATCTGGCCCTCAGTGCCTTCCAATCCTTCCCTCCCATATACACCCCCAGGCAGGTCCCGCCCAGTCAGCTGCACAAGCAGGATTCAGATACCTGAACACTCTTTTTTTTTTAATTGTGAAAATCTTTCTTTTGTTACTGTCTCTTGTGACGAAATAACATTTTATACAAATAAGTCACCTAGTTTACTTTGGACACAACAACAATAAAAACTGGAATGTGGATCCTGGGTGAAGTGGGAAAGAGGAAGGACAGATAAGGTCACTGATGTTTGTTATATTCTGTAAAAAATAGATTTACAGGAAAAAAAAAAATAGACTTTCACAACTTCAATAACTTTACACAGTCCTTTGTTAAACAAGGGGTAAATCCACCTCTACCAGATCGTTCTTGAGGCTGAGATGTTCCGTGACATGGAATGTGAGTAACACAATGGTTCAATGATTAGGCTCCTACACCAGATACAGCAGCATCTTATGCCACAGGAATCCTGATGCACTGGGACAAGGAGTCTGTCCTGTGAACTTCAGGACACAGTGTCCTCACCCCCAAACCTCACTGACATCATAGTGACACTGGGCATCAGAAGAAAGTAACTTTACAGAGGGGAAAAAAGAATACACTGGAAGCCTAGCAGGGGGCAGGACACACTAAGACAGGACTCGCCCAGTTTGTACATTAGACACAGCCTGTTAAATCCATTCCAGAAATGAGTTCCACTTCAACTGAAGAAATAAACTCACGATTGCCCAATCACTGCCATTTCACGAATTTCCAGTTTACTGTCAGCCCCAAATCACATTCTTCCACCTTATGTATTGCAAATCAAATGGCCCAAAGACTGAGGTGTCTTCAGGAAGTACATGCTGAAAAAATACTTTCTCTCCAAAATAGTATTGAGCTAATACATAAGGAGACAACAGCCTACTTTAGCCCAAAAGTTTTTTACTTGTTATGTCCTCTAACTTTTAAAACATAGAATGAAATAAACTAGGATCTTCTGCTTTTTGAGATTGCCAAACCTTGCATTTCAGACCAGGAGGAGGATCAGGAGGAAGGAGGTGGAGACGTGGGCATCAGTGCAGGACATTTTGTTCGTTACCAGTTCACCCCGGCGTTTCTCCGGGGCTATGGTGGAGTTCACAGAGGGAGACAAACCTGTGTCAAGTTTCTGGATGATCCAACGGCACTCCTTCCGGGAACACTTGCTGAAAAAGTCTGACTTTGATTTTGGCTTCTGCACCCCCAGCAGTAGGAACACTTGTGAACATATCTATGAGTTTCCCCCGCTTTCGGAGGACGTCATTCGTCTGATGATTGAAAATCCTTACGAGACCCGCTCTGACAGCTTCTACTTTGTTGACAACAACCTGATAACGCACAAGGCCGATTATGCCTATAATGGAGGCCAGTAAGTGCTGCAGGAGTCGACAGGGGAGGTGCTTTGACTTGGCCACAAGATCCTGGCACACAGGGGAGATTGAAGCTGCAGTATGTCAACACACATCTGGAACCTGGCCCCAGGAAGCCAAGGCTGGGGTGGGAGTTGCCTGTGTGTCAAAGGAGGTGCCAAACAGTGCTGTGTTTTCTTCCTCAGTATTTTATTCCCTTTTTTTTTTCCCCGTCCCTTAAATCTCAGAAGTACTACAGTAAAGTAAAAGTTAGGGGGCCGGGCGCGGTGGCTCAAGCCTGTAATCCCAGCACTTTGGGAGGCCGAGGCGGGTGGATCACGAGGTCAACAGATCGAGACCATCCTGGTCAACATGGTAAAACCCCGTCTCTACTAAAAATTACAAAAAATTAGCTGGGCACGGTGGCGCATGCCTGTAGTCCCAGCTACTCGGGAGGCTGAGGCAGGAGAACTGCCTGAACCCAGGGGGCGGAGGTTGCGGTGAGCCGAGATTGCGCCATTGCACTCCAGCCTGGGTAACAAGAGCGAAACTCCGTCTCAAAAAAAAAAAAAAAGTAAAAAGTTAGGATAAAGCTGCTGAAATCCAGATAAAAAAGAAAGTTTTTTCTGTAGTTCTGGCTGCCTGTTGGTTGTCTTGACAAGCCCATCGTCTCTCCGGGCATAGCTGTGCCTGGTGACAAGGCTCCGGCCAGGCCCACTGGCAGGTCTGCAGCTCTTAAGGTTCCTGGGTGCTGTGGGAAGCCCAAAGGTTGGCCTCTTCCGGGTAGCTTCTCCTCTCCCTGCCGGAGTTGCCATCAGCACTGTCTGCCCTCGGTCTGTGTGAAGTCTTACACCAACTGGAAGAAACTTGAAAGGGTGGGGGATGGGAAGGTTCCAAGAGTGGAGGCACCAAGAGATGCGGATGCTGCCAAACTGAAGCTTTGTGAAGAGGCTGCTGCTCTGACTCACCTCCAGGGTCCTCAGCCAGCCCTCCTGGGGATAGACCAAGGCTTCAGCCTGGCAGTGCCTTCTGTTCTCATTTTGGAGGACAGACAAGCTTGCTCCGCTTCTCCTGGCTCCTCCCTTCTGAGTCTCTTATGAAATGGAACGTGTCAGCTCTGCTCACGGAACAGTAGTATCTCGAGGCCAGAGAGCGAGACTTGAATTTTGTTTATTTCCAGACTTACCAGGGGAGGTTTTATAAAATGACTGGTGCTCCCAGCATATGTGATACGTGGTTAGACTTGTGATAGTATTAATTAGCTTCCTGGGGCTAATCTGGCTTATGTTTGAGAGGATATGCTTACAAATCAGCAGCAGGTTTCTAAGGGAGAGATTTGACTTTTCTCTGCACTGCGCAGCCTGGAGGATCGGCTTTTGGTGGGGATTTGCCTCCAAAGCTCTTTGGAACACTCTTAACACGTCTTTCTTTCATTCTTCTTGATTTCTCACCCTGTCTTGGGGAATTTTGTGCGGGGACTAGTGAAATCCATCTCTCTCTCTGTCTTTGTTTTTTTCTGTTTGTTTTGTTTTGATACAGAGTCTCACTGTTGCCCAGGCTGGAGCGCAGTGGCACCATCTTGCCTCGCCGCAACCTCCGCCTCCCGTTTCAAGGATTCTCCTGCCTCAGCCTCCTGAGTAGCTGGAATTACAGGTACCTACCATCATGCCTGGCTAATTTTTATATTTTTTAGTTGAGACAGAGTTCCACCATGTTGGCCAGGCTGGTCTCAAACTCATGACCTGAAGTGATCTGCCCACCTCGGCCTCCCAAAGTGCTGGGATTATGTGAGCCACCGTGCGTGGCCCCATCTACGTATTCTTTATTCTAGTATTTGGCCTTCCATCTCATTCCCCAAGGGAACCACAGCTGCTTCCTGAAAAACCTCTAAGCTTCTGTTATTGCTTATACCTCCTCAGGCGCTTTTGCTCTTTACTTTGGCATTATGCTGGGTTACTCTTAAAATTCCTTTTGATTAGCTATGTTTGAATCTGATTCTATATGAATATTCCCTGAGGTGTGATACTGATTGACTCTCTTTTTAATAAGCAAAATTAATAAAACGTCCGCTGACTGGATTTGCCTATAGTACTTAGTGAGTCATCCTCTGTCAAACCAGGCTTCAATCAAAGATACATATCTTCACATTGCTGGGTTACTTCACAGTGATTCTTCTTTTTTGGTTTTCTTTTAAGTCAACCACTGTATCCCATTCTTATCCAAAAATATGAAGAATAAGAATGTCTTATTTTATTCTGCAAATTAAATCCTAGAAGAAAATTAGAAAACTCAATTAAGTGAATCCAATAGGAGGTGTAAAAACTAAAGACTAAGAAAATGTGTAGGCATTATCAACTGTACTAAAGCTTTCACTCCAGCATTCCTCTGGAAGCTTCCTTCTCTGCCTTCCCCAGCTAATTTCTCAAAGTGCTAGACTGTAGTGAAAAGGAGCCAGGCCCTGCTCTGATGGAGCTTAGTGAAACTGGGACAGAGATCACATCCAAACACCAGGCTCAGTTGATTCAAATAGTGACGATAAAGCATTCAGGTCAAGACAGCTGCTGATTTGGGAAACCTGGTCTTTAAAATCTGAGAGGGTAGCCTCTGTAGCTGCTCAAAGGCTAGTACAGTAACCCTGAAAGCCTGGGTTCAAGCTCAAGTTAGAAGTACAGGGTGAAGTTAAGGAGTGAAGGGAAAATCCCAGGTTCAGCCTCAGGAACTAGAAGGTAAAATTGGAGAATCAAGCCAACCATAGAGGGGAGTGCCCCAGGGTATCAAAGATATTCTGTGCCTGAGTCTGATGTGATTAACACATAAAAGCAATATATATTTAATATATACAACTTGCTGAGTTTAGATATAAGTATACACGAGTGAAACTATCAACAAAGTTTCTTCCTGCCCTTTTTATGTTTTAGTATTTGTATGTATTTATGTGTGTTAAGAACACCTAGTATAAGATCTACCCTCTTGGCAAATTTTTAGTATACTGGCAGAGGCCTTTTCAACCACATGCTTGTGATTGGGTTCATACCTAGTACCATAAAGTTCTTGCAGAAACATGAATTCTTGAGGTCAAATGTATTGATACTATTCAACTTTAGAAATAATAATTTATTTTTGTATTTTCATGCATGAATTCACTGTTTATCATTTATGAATCAGATTAGTATTTCTGTATGGTGGAGGAGTACATGGAATGGCTGAGACATAATGAAATCTGACACTCAAAATAAATGTTAAAAGAAAGAATTATAAGGAAATAACCTCCATAAAATAAATGTTGTAATAAATGATCTTAGATCTTCTAAATAGAAAATGTTTATGTTATTGTTTTATGTTAAATTGTTGAATCTTTTAAAAAGTCTACAAAATGTGAGGAGGAAAAGGTTTTAAATGAATAGTGTTAAAACTATGATATTTTAGTGAATGGTATTTTGGGTCAAAATTTTGTATTTCTAATGAGGCTCAAGAGCACATTTTTTTAATTATATGCTGAGATAATATTTAAGCTAAAGAGGCAAATTTTGCCAAATGCACATACAGAGATGAACCAGCAAACTTAAGAGATCCCAACAAAAGGGCTCTATTTTATAGTATTCCTAAACCTTCATTGGTGTTCCCCATTCCTGAAGTCACAAAGTCATTGATTACTTCAGTGTATTGGTTCATCGTAAGACTGTTATAAATACGGGGTCTTAAAACTCTAGTTTGCAAGTTATGAATTCTGGTTGTTAGCTGTCTGGAGGCATCAAAGTATACTTTCCAGAGGGTCAGCGTTTTACAAATAGGTGTAGAGCCACAATAAATTAAAACTTAGAGTAAAAATTAACTCTAGTCTTTTGAATTATGGAAATTATAGAATAAAACTTTCCCACTCTGGAGATGGCATTGCCAGCATGTGTTTTTTAGTCCATAAACATGTCACATTTCAGTGTTTCACACCAGTCTCCAAAACCACACTCTTCCCTCATACAAGAGCAGAATCTGTCTGCCTGGCAGTTAGGTGCCGGTAAACAGTGTCAGAAAAGGAAGCCTTCCATTATTTAGTTAGGAAAAAAGCATCAGGAGAGGTGGAACCGAGAACCAAATGTTCATGATGTTGCCATTTTCACTAAGCCACTGAAACAGACAACTAATCCATATTTCCATTATTGGCTCCATGACAACAACTGCTTCAAGAAAATCCACCGGATGATCAGGCTTATCCCAGACCATCTCAGAGAAACTCAAGAAGCACAAAATGAACAAATCACCTGACCTAAAGACAAACCAAAATTTCCATGACCATCCCCGGCTCAAAGGGGAGAATATGGCCACAGTAAGTAGAGACCTGACATATTTAGTAATGAGTTATTGTGTTTATTTCCAAATTCTTGGTCTACTTCTCCTACAGCACCTTGCTTATCAGCAACCTCTAGTCACTAAGGGCTAGCATCAGCAGTGGTAAGGCTATGGCAAAAATTCTCAAATCTCACTTGCACAGTGTGTTTCTTGAGCATATACATGGGTGACTGCCAGTTCCATTTCTTCCTAATCCTAACTTTGGTTAGAAGGATCTCTATTCTTGAAATAGCTCCCAAATGGCTGCATACTACCATGCAGCAGACATCAGCTCTGTCTCAGGAATTTTTTTTGTTTTCAGTTTAACTTCTAAGAGACATTATTTTAAAGCAGTTCACATATTTTGGAACAGATTTCACATTACCACTTTGTGAAAAAGTTAATGAGCTTTCATTGCTAAAAGTAATTTGGAGTCATTAGGTATCAAAAAAGGGCATGGTCCATTTATTCCAACCCGAATCTGTTTGTATCTTATTGACCCTCTTTCTAGTAAGCATTTGCCTTACTATCCATAGGGCAAGCATAATGAGCAAGTCCCCTTGTGCTGAGGAGTTCATGCAATCTAATGTTAGGAAGACACGAGAAGCAGGAAGTACCTTTCAATTCCATTCAGTAAGAATTCACAGTATACTTCCAATTTCCCTGAACTCTGCTAAGCATTCTGAGACTTATAAAGCTCCAAAAAAGATTCTTTGACCTCAAGTTGCTTATAATCTTGTTGCAGTAATTTATAAATCAACTGACAACACAGGAGGTAGTAAATTATTAATATAACCAAGAAATCCCTCCCACATGTGCACACACACACACATACACACACACACACACACACACACACACACACTTTGCACTGTGGAATGCCGAAAGGATTCCAAGACTATAAATTCCATCTTCCTTCTCTTCTTCCAAAAATGGCCCTATACTTTCACAGTACACTGGATTGTCAAGCCCTGAAGGCATAATGCTTAACATTCCAAAGAATTAACCCCACTTTTCCCTCATGTCATTGGGCAGTTGGCATTTATCTGTATATATGGAGGTAAGAGGGTGAAAACCAGAAATGGGATTTGTATCATGGAATTTAAGAGAAAGGACTTTGAAAAATACAAAGAACTATATGAGTATAAGAAACTGTTAGATGATCGTCTAGAGGCAGGAACAAAAAGACAACATCAGAAGCCTCATTTTCTTCTCAGAAAAAAGTTGCAGGAGTGTCTACCCAAGCCTGTAATAGAAAATTGGCCTGTGGAGTTACAAGATTGGTTACAATATTTGATATAAAAAAAATTTCATCTCACCTATCAGTCATTCCATGTGAACTATCCAGTATAAGCTATGTTTATACTGACTGGTTAAACAAAAGGATCAAACATAATTATCATTTAATCTGTAACAGTGTTTTTCAATTAGATTATAATGGATGACCCTAGTATACATGAATAAAAAATTATCAACAAATTATTACATACATAAATGCATCACAGAATATTATCTTTAAAGGCACATTATTTGTTAATAGAAAAATGGTATCCATGTAGACCACTCTCCATGAGTGCTCAATGCAATAATTGCATCCATTACTAGCCTAAGTTGAAGGGGATGAATGAAAAGATCACTATGCTGCAAATCACCTAGAAGCAGAATTTAGTTAATTGAGAAATTATATTCAGGTTAACCTGTCCAGATATCATCATATCTATGTGGGGTAAGTTAATAGGAATTCCTTGCTAGCTCCATGACTTGGTTCAGTAACAGGAAAAATAAAGATGAGGAGAAAGAGAGAACTGCTAATGTGAAATGACGGGTTTCGAAAACAATTTCTTTGTACTTATTCAGAGCCCTGAATTCCATCCATACACATCATGGGAAATGTCACAATGTCCACTCACATATCATTAGATTCGCTCTCCAAAATATCAACAACTACCAGAAATCAAACTCTTACTGTAGGCCAGCTTGGTTTATAAACACTATGTCTAATCTGGCAGCAACACCATGACATAGGCTTTATTGTTGTACCCACTTTACAGATAGGACATTGGGACTCAAAAGAGTTAAATGAGTTGTCCAAGGTCACAAAGCTATTAAATGACCAAGACAAGACTGGGATGAAGGTCTTGAGTATAGAGTTTGTGCAACATGTCCACTATGACTAACTGTATTAGTCTATCTTCACATTGCTAGAAAAACATACCTGAGACTGAGTAGTTTATAAAGAAAAAGAGGTTTTATGGACTCATAGTTCCACATGGCTTGGGAGACCTCACAATCATGGTGAAGACAAAAGGTACATCTTACATGGTGGCAGATAAGAGATAATGAGAGCAAAGCAAAAAAGGAAACCCCTTATAAAACCATCAGCTCACGTAAGACTTATTCACTACCATGAAAACAGTATGGGGGAAACTGCCCGCATGATTCAATTATATCCCACCAGGTCCTTTCCACAACACAAGGGAATTATGGGAATTACAATTCAAGATGAGATTTGGGTGGGAATACAGAGCCAAGCCATATCTTGAACTCCTGACCTCAGGTGATCCGCCCATCTTGGCCTCCAAAGTGTTTGGATTACAGGCGTGAGCCACCACGCCCAGCACCAAACCATATCACTAGATGTTTGCCAAGTAACAGAGAGAAAAACGATTCAGAAATAATATTTGTCTTTGTCTGGACATTTGCCTTGAACTGAAAGCTCCTGGAGGGCAGGGCCACATGTGTTCCTACCTGGTTCTCCTTATATAGCACTGAGCAGTATGAGCAGGTGCTGTGGAATGTCATTTGGTACTGAGAACAATAAAGAAGCAAGAACACAGATGATGGTAGGGGCCTAGCTTGCTATCTTGCCTCTGAATTTATAAAAGGTCTCAGGAATGACGTGCAAGATAGGGAAATATACAGCCCCTGAGCCTTGGTAACTACATACAACTCACGATGCACACTGTCAGTCCTGCTATGTTAACTGGCAAATGTCAGAAGCAGGCATTAAATCATTGCCAGAGACCACTGAGCTCAAATTACGTTGTACTGGAGAGGGAGGAAGGGCAATTTCAGAGTCCCACCTTCCTCCAAGCCCCATGCACTCTCCTCTATGTCTGCCCCGCAGCTCAGGCCTGGGATTTTATGTGCAGCAAAAAATCAAAGGTAAAATAAATGCTGAACAGCGATTGCTGTCATTGCCTTCCCCGCAGTCATTTCACTATTAACTGTTGGCGGAGCAGACCGTGTAGGTTGACGAGATCTGAGTAAGGATGAGAGATGAGATGTCAAGGCAGGGAACGCAGCTGCCTGTGCTAGGCAGCTTTGACATGCGCTGCAGACAGCACACAACAGCTCAGAGGAGACGGCAAGCAAACCCAACTGCAGCCACGGAGAGGAAGCAAAAGAGGGGCGTGTGAAAAGATCAGCATATTCAGCCTGCCAATTATTTTCCTCCCTCTCCAACCCCACCCCCAAACACAAGTTCCTTAATATTAACAGTGCTGGAAATCGCAGCAATGAGCATGTTGTTGGGGTGAAACGGTACATTATCCTCCAAATGAGACCCTGGGTATGAAAGCAGAAGGCCCTCTCTGTCTCCCAGGTCAGAATATTCCGAGACCAGCACCTCTGCAGCAGTTCTTAAGCTCAAGAGAAGGGCTTGGCATTTCTGGCTTCCCAAAAAAGCCACAGCACACCCTGGGACTGCTGAAATTAATGAATGCACACATACACACACACACACACACACACACACACACTCAAAAGAGATTACTAAGCTTGGGCTACAGCTTAAGTGGCACTCGCTTATCCCTCTAACTTGAATTCCTACACCTGTTACCCAAACCTCACTCATTGTTTCCCTCCACAAAAACATATTATATCTTTGACATTAATATCAGTTTTGATATCAGAATATGTGCCCAGACAGCAGCATGACATATGTTGAAAGAGCTGGAACACTTGCAACTCCAAGCTACTTTTATGAGACTTTTTTTTTTTCTGCATAAGAAGTCCCTTAGCCCATCCTTAAAGAAATATGACCAGCACCAATTACCATCATTTAACTTTCCCAGATTAGAACTGAAACCTCTTCCCAACTGTACTGGGGAGGCAAAAACTAAGAGTTCTTTTTATAGATTATACCTTCTTTACCTTGAGGTGAAGAAATAAGTATTATGCTGTTAAAGGATGAACCCCAATCTAATGTCTATTAAATTCTTTCTGTTGGATCTTCCAGAGATACAAAGGGCAAAAGGAAACAATAATATTTTCAGTGTGTTAGATAAGTGTAGACAGGATTGGAGGAAAATAAATGAAGAGTACTTGTCTGACACTAAGATTGCTAATAACACTGGAACATGATCTGAAGGGTTATTTAACCCCAAAGAGTTGGGGTTAGTAATGGAGGTCTCTATAAAGAAGGACTTAGTCTCTGGATAACAGGCTGGCAAGGCCTGGGAAGTTAGCAGTGCCCCAGCAAGCAAGATGCATCTAATGGAAATTGGGAAGTCATCTATCAGTAAAGAACTGAGTAATCTTATCATGGGTTAGGGAGAAACAAGCAATTTTAGGAGCATATGGGTAACTGGGATTTTACACCAAGTATATGAAATACCAGGGTTAGGGTTGTAAGACCGGTGCAGAGGCCCCTGATAATTATTCATTCATGCATTAAACCATTATTGTGTACCTGTTACGTCCTACGCTTTGTGATCATTGCTGCGAATGCAAAGACAAACAGGATGTAGTTTTTAAGTAGCTTTAGCGGGAGAGAGAGTGAAGAGTCAATACGTGACCATTTCAGAAGGGAATGTTTCTGAAATGGAGTGAGGGGCTCTCCCAATTTAGGAGGGCATGGGTATCGACAGTAAGAAATTGATAACTCTTTTACACATTTTTCTAAAATTTGCCACACTCCAAATATATTTATCCCCGTGAAAGAAAAGCCATGAGAGAAACTTTATTTTTTTTTTGAGAGAAACTTTAAAGGAAATGTGAACTAGTAATTGTATTATACAAGCTAATCCCACAACTAATCAGATGAAACATAAAAAATTTCATTAACACCTAAGCCCATCTGTATTTATTTTCTCATTCAATAGCACATCATGACTCTGTTTCCATGGCTCCAAAACAACATGTAAATTTGGTCAGGTCTGTCAAATAAAAAGTCAAACGAGTTTTAAAAGACAAAAATACGCAAACGAAATGGTTGGTATCTTCATCCTGTATAGCCACAGTCTAAAACATATTTATTTCTCCTTATTGGCTGTTTGCTTTAATACTGATTCTCAAATGCCTTTTCTCTACTATTTTATATAATACACAACTTAGCCTGAGTTAAACTGCTTACAATATCTTAATGCATCATCTTCCAATCATTAATTTTCATCTGAGAATGTCAGTGAGGAATTATGTCAGATTACTTGGACCAGATTTTTTCTCATAAATCCATTCTAACTTCTATATAGCCTTCCATTCTATCAGACATTTTACATTAATCCTTCTGAAATTTTTTTTTTAAATTAAACTTACTCAGACTGCTCTTGTCTTTCTTCTTTATTGAGTTTCTATTATTTGAAAAGCATTGAATGAAATATTGAGGATTGAGGACAAACACAGTCTCTGATTTATAGGTAGAGTGAGACTTTTCCATGCTGTTTTGAAGAAAAGGCAAAAGTTATCCCATAATGACAAGAAGTTGTTCTCAGTTGGAACAGGAACCAACATCTCCTTGAAGGACTTGTCGAGAGGCCCAGTGCAGAATTTCCACCAACTGTTCAACCCTCCACCAATCCCTACACCAAAAAAAAAGTAAAAGTGAACTACGGGGCCAGATGAGGTGGGTACTACAGTGTTTGTGAAAAGAAGATAAAGGAATAAGAGATGCTTCCACTGTGAGACACCAAGATGACTATTTGTGAAGTCTAGATGTTCCAGAGAGATGGAGTTACTGACAACTGGTTGCCTGACTGGGGGGCTTGCTGAGCTGCATACCCACTGGTCCAGGCTGGCAACACCCCAGAGAGAAGCATGCTAAGGGGTTCTTAGGAGAGAGTTCTGGAACTCTGAAGGTATGTTGCTATTATTTTTTGTCTGTTTCCCCAGTTGTGGAGAGGAGGAAGTAAGTATTTCACAGGTTTATCTTTAAGCTTATAGGTCATTCTTTAATATAAAGAAAGCTGCCTGTTTCTGCCTTAGAGATTTATAAGGAATAAAAACCACGGGAGCAGCCCATGCCAATGGAAATTAAAGCGTTTGGCACTCCTAGGCAGCCTTTCTCAGCTTTCACAGTCCTCAGAGCATGTAGGAAAGCATTCCACCTTCATAGAATAGAGCACAGAGATGAGCTGAGAATATCCAGGCAGTTTCTGAGCCAATAGATACGATGTCTAATCCAAAGAAGTGTACTGCCGCAGAAGTGAAGGGAGACATGCCTAGTCCTTGAGGGAATGCATCAGTGACAGAGAACGATAAATACCACCCAGTGAAGACCAAGTACAGCATCTGGTTGGAAACCTTAATGCCAGCAGACACGATCAACATCATCAGCTGCAACCAGATTGGCCTAAGGGAAGATGTGAACCCACCATGCGTGGGCAGTCAAGTAAAAACACTTCTGCCTCCCCGTATGCTTGCTTCCATCTTGCCTACCACACAATAGAAGTCAATGCCTAGGGAAGGACTGTGGGGAGAGGGGACTCAGCACCAGGCCTCAGCCCCCACCTCCTTCACATCCAGCTTCTACTACAACAGCTGAGGAGATGACATTTGATCCAGATTGAGTAAAGCTTTTAAAATAAACACATTTAAGTCACTAACTAGTGGTCATTGTTTTATAAAACAATTTCTTGTATAGGTCAATTCGTTGCTACCTATACACATATAAATTTATTTTAATTTTTCTGTAATTTTTATATATTGGGGGGGACGAGTGCAGATTTCTAATATGTATGCATTGCATAGTGGTGAAGTCTGGGCCTTTTGTGTACCCATCACCCAAATAGTGAACGTTGTACCCAATAGGTAACTTATTAGCCCTTTCCACACTCCCACTATCCCACGTTTTGGATTCTCTAATGTCTTTTATTCCACTCTGTATGTCCCTGTACCCCATTGTTTAGCTCCCACTTATAAGTGAGAATATGGGGCATCTGACTTCCTGTTTCTGAGTTATTTCACTTAGGATAACGGTCTGCAGTTGTATCCATATTGCTGCTAAAGACATTTCATTCTTTTTTATGGCTGAGTCCTAGTCCATGCTATACGTATGCCAAATTTCCTTTATCTAATTCTCCATTCAGGGACACAGGTTTATTCCATACTTTTATTATTATGAATAGTGCTGTGATAAACATATAAGTACAGGTATATTTTCTTTTTTATTTGTTTGTTTTGTTTTGTTTGTTTTTTTTCAGACAGAGACTTGGTCTGTTGCCCAAGCTGGAATGCAGTGGTACAATCTTGGCTCACTGCAACCTCTGCACCTCTGCCTCCTGGGTTTAAACAATTCTCCCTGCCTCACCCTCCCACGTAGCTGGGACTACAGGTGCCTGCCACCAAGCCTGGCTAATTTTTGTATTTTTAGTATAGACAGGGTTTCACCATGTTGGCTAGGCTGGTCTCGAACTCCTGACCTCAAGTGATCCACCCGCCTTGACCTCCCATACTGCTGAGATTACAGGCATGAACCACCATGCCCAGCTGAGGTATCTTCTTGATATCATGATTTCTTTCCCTTTGGGTAGATACCCAGTAGCAGGATTGCTTACAAACATAGAAACTTAAAAGTTGCATCAAATGTGTGGTTACATCAACATATTTAGATAATTGGCATTTTTCCCCTTTCATCAAATTGTCATAGTCTTTCTGTTTGTCATTGAATATGAGTTATTGTAACTAGAAAAGACCACAGAGCATATACTGAAGATTCTAAAATAAAAATTGATTTTAATGGATTGGTTTGGATCAACATATTCAAATGTACTTTATTTTCAGTTTTCCAAAAATGTCACTAACATATCCTTTAAAATATTCACATTAATAATAAATATTATATTTCAAAAAATTATATTCATTAAAGAAGTAAAATGAAGCAATGAAGTACAAAATGTATAAAATACTGCTTCTTGATGACTTCCTTGCAAAAATTCTTTGTGTCTAGGTATAATTGATTACTCTAGCATAGCTACTTTGATGCAAGGAGAATAAATAACATTCCAAGTAAAGTGAAGTGTATTTTAAGAATACAAAAGACATCTTGTGTCTTAGAACTGGTGGAGAATTTTCCAGACATTTCAAGAACCTAGAAGCAAGGAAGATTTATAATCTGCCTCAGGGCATCTCAAATTCTCTCTGGAATCTTGTTCCATTGTCAGCTTTTCACTATAGAGACTCTTACACTGTCAGGGTTTATACTGGCTCCTAAGTTTGCTACAACACTCAGTATCCTGACTCTTTGACCTCAGGCTCCAAGACCAACTGGCAACTTCCCTTTATGTTTCTTAGTTCAAAGAAACAAGTAAAAAAAACGAACTGGTTCATATTTTTTCTCTAACCATGAGATAACAGCCAAAGCAGATAACAGCCACACTCAGAGGTTTTCAGTGAGGTGGGACACAGTACCTGAAGAAACTGAGCCCCCAGTGAACTCTGGTCCTAGGTCCCACCATGGAGAATCATGTAACATCTGAGAAAAGGATTTTAACTAAACTTTATTTATATTATGCATAGTTTTATTTTTATTGAATTTTACTACAAATAAAATCACCTTCATAAAATCCATCTTACAATCTCACTTTGAGGCAGAAATTGAAGCCCTTTAAGAAAGGATTCTCCATCTTATTTTGGACCATGACATTACTGGGGTCATCAAAGATTTCAAAGACCCTCCAGGTCATCTATCCCATATTTTCTCACTTATTAGATCCCAAATTTTACTGGAATTTTAAATTTATTTAATGGCACGTAAATTATTTACACATAGAGTGGAAAATACAAACATTTTTATAGTATAGGTAAAACAGCATTTAAATCACCTGAAGAAAAAGTGCAGTTGCCTTTACACTCTAAAAACCACTTCCTGCATGGAAAAGAGAGCTCATAACCACAAAAGAAATTCTACCCAGAAGGAAACTTTCTGTCATTGAAACTAACCACATCCCCTCTTGTTCTTTACTCAGTGGAAATTAAAAATAGTCTTTCTCAAATAAACTAAGAAAAGCAACACCCCCTTTCTTACATGTCCACCTGTTATTAAGTGCATCCTGAATTCAAGACTTCTTTTGTTAAATATGGCTGAATTTGACTCAAAATTTGGAGGTCCTCATGAGCTCCATTTTCCCTTATCTTAAAAGGTGCTCAAGATCAACTAAAAGGGACTTCCTTGAAGCAAATCCAAATGGCTTTGCCTTTTGGGTACAACACCTTTTTTTCATAAAGCACCCTCAGTTTAACCTCATGAAACAATGAAGAATAAGAGGGCAAGGATAAGTGGTTTTTACAAACTAAATGTAAGTATTTTGTTTCCATATGATAGGCCTAATTGAAATATGCTAACTAAAATATAAGAATGTCTTTTTATTCTTTCCCGCTTTTGAACAGAAAATGACCAAACTATCACTTCTATCTAATTAACAACATCATGCTTATTCCACAGTAGATTTCCAAAATGACACACAAGGTGAATATGCTTCCAGAAAATACTAAATATAGTTCATTTGCAATACATTTCCAAAAATGAGACTCCAAGAATGAGCAATAACAAATGCAGATCCAAGTGCATTTGGAGGATCAGGAATGGATTGAACAGCATCCCCATTCTCCCCAGGTAGGACAGAGTTGACGGGCAAAATTAAGTAAGTTAAAATGTTCTGACGTATTCCTGAAGTATAAGCGGCATTCCCCAGCCACCTCTAGCTCATTCTCCTCTAGTACATTCTTTCTCTTCCCAGTCAGGGACCCTGAAGCTGGTGTTCTTACAGGAAATGCAAGCTTATCAATAATTCCCACACATGGCTGGGCACCAAAAGCACCAGGATTAGTTGCTGAAAACACAGAATCTTGGGACCACCCTGGTCATTTTGAATCAGAAAACTGAAGATAGGTATAGTTCATCTGTATTACCTAGCTAATTCCCAAGCAACTAGCCTGGTTCCAAACCCAAATCAAGCATTTGGGAGCTTCTGCCTGGATATAATGTTTAGGTTCCCTTCCTCAGGTTTTGTGGCTATTGGCAGGAGAATAAGGAAAACAAGAGGATTTCAGTAAGCCAATAGCAAAATTGGCAAAAGAAAACAACACAATTTATACACACATACACACATATACATACTGTGCAAATGGCTGCTTAACATGTGAAAAAAATAATCTTCCTCATTCATAACAAGACAAATACCTATGAAACCACACTGAGATACTATTTCCTACCTGTCAGATTGGCAAAAATTAAAAAGTGTGACACCACATTCTGTTGGTGAGGCAGCAGGAATACAGGAACTGTCATACATTTTTAGTCAGGATGCAAACTGATGTGATCTTAATGGAGGGGAATTTGGCAATGCCTAACAAAATTACATACAGTATGTATACGTTTGCATCTGAACCCAGAAATCTCTCTTCTAGGAAGTTACACTGAAGAAATACTTCCAACAATATCAAAATATGTGTGCACATCTGTTTCTAATAATGGCAAAATCCTCACTCATCCTCTATCATTTTACCTGTGCCCTGTTAATGGCTAGAAAAACACATTTCGGTCAGCGAGAGCACATTAGTGTAGATAAGATCCTAGAGATATCTAAATTTGTGGTATGAGGAAAATGAAAGTTATGCTTAAGAGATATGCCCCCTGAAAAAAAAAACCATAACTGACAGGCGGCACCAGTGCTTTCCAGAAACATTTTCCTCATGTATAGAATGTTCTTTGGATGAGATCCATCTTAGAAAATTAAATATGAAGAGAAGGAAGATTTCAGATCTTCTTCAGAGTCTCTGTGCACTGATTCTGAGAAGCCATCTTGACCTTGTAGATGTTGGCCTTCCCACATGGTTCTGCCTCTGGCTCTGCCTCCCTGCGGTGCTCTTTGGTCTGAGCATCTGGTTTATACACAATTTCATCAAGGCCATTAAAATTCCCTTACCAGGCCCTTGAGGAAGCTTCTCTTCACATACCCACCCAAGAGCCAAGCAACTGGCTTGGAATGTACTTTTTTCTTAATTAAACAAAAATACGTTACAAAATTAAGGCAGAGATTACTGCATAATGACGACTATGGGAAGTAGAAAATGGTGGCAGATAACAGCCTGCATTCTCACTACTCAGAATTAAGCTTTTTTCCTCTCTATTTACTTTCATTTTATAATTTTCCTGTAATTGATTTTTTTTAAGTTTATGTATGGTGTACACTGTGATGTTTCGAGATTTGTAAGCATTGTGGAGTGATTATATCAAGCTAATTAGCATGCCCATCCCCACACATACTTATTTTTAGTTGTAAAAACATTTAAAATTTACTCTCTCAGCAATTCATATACATACACATTGTTATTAACTAGAGTCAATATGCTGTTTAATAGAGCTCCAGAACTTATCAGTCCTGTGTAACTGAAACTTTTTATCCTTTAACCAAAATCTCCCCATTCCCACCCATCCCAGCCCTTTGGAATCACCATTATACTCTCTGCTTCTATGAGTTCAAGTTTTTGAAATTTCCATATAAGATCATGCCATAGCTGCCTCTTGCTGTCACAAATGACATGGTTTCCTTTTTTAAGACTGAATAGTATGCCACTATGTATATATATCACCTTTTCCTTATTCATTTATCCATTGATGGACACAGGTTGATTCTCTATCTCAGCTAATATGAATAATGCTACAATGAATATGGAAATGAAGATTTCCTTTTAAGACACTGATTTTATTTTCATTGAATATATCTCCAGACATGGAATTGATGGATCATACGGTAGTTCTATATTTAACTTTTTGAGGAAAATCCATACTCTTTTCCACAATAGCTGTACTAGGCTTTTATTTTTTTATTGCATTTTTTTTTCAGGCATAATGTCTCAGTAACTCTCACTTAGATTAGTAATTCATCATTAAATGATGAATTCAAATTTATAGAATTTTAATGCAATTTAAAGGTAGATATATATATATATATATAGCTACATTAACCAGAACGCAAGTGGTCAAAAATTAGTGCATCCTAATTAGTTTCTTCTATTCCTCCAAACGTTAGGGCCTAAAATCATGCAGTAACTTCTGGAGTAGAAGCAATATGTATACCAGATTATGCCTTCTTGCAAAAGTGATTTTTTAAAAGGTACCAAGTATAAAGAATCTGCATCATTTAAGAGTCCCCTGTGTGAAAGAATCTGTTCTATTTTATGTTTGTTGATTTGAAAGGATATTTCAGAAAGAATGGGAAAATGAGCCCAGGAGATCAATATTCTGAACAATTAACCTATAAACAAATAAATAACACAGTATATGAGCTACTTAATGTCACATCTCTATAGACAGACAACAATACATTTGTAAGCAAGCTTGACATGATGGATATGACTAGATTAGTGGCATACTTTGCCGAAACAAAAGCACATGTGCTTTCTTTCATTGTTCCACATTGTGAGCGATGCTCTCTGTCTTTCCCTCTCTTTAATCCTCTCACCCTGATATTCATCAATAACTTGGACATTCATATAATAGCTTTGCAAAAGAATAGGCAGAGGCAAACTTACCCATTGTGAAGCTCAAGTTTAAGCCATATTTTAGGACTCCAACAGAAATACCATACAAAAGACATAAGAAGCTATGGCTTGCCTAGTTTCCTGAAGATGATCTTGGACCCGTATGTGCACCCACAGTTTACCATTTTGGTTATAAATCAGTGGTTCCCAACTATTACTGTACATTAGAATCTACTCAGAGATTTGTAAAAATACTCACTTCTCCCGTCACCTACCCACCCAGCCAATTGACATGGAATCTCAAAAAGTTGGGCTGAACACCTTTAGTTTTTAAAAACTCTCCAGATTTTTTTAAAAATCTATCCCTGAGGCACAGGGATAGTTGAGATCAACTTCATTAAATAAAGAAATCTCTGAACAGAAAATGAAACACCACATATTCTCACTCATAGGCGGATGAGGAAAAATGAGAACATATGGACACAGGGAAGGCAGTACTACACACTGGGGTCTATTGGGGGGAATAGGGGAGGGACAGCACGGGGGGGAGATGGGGAGGGATAGCCTGGGGAGAAATGCCAAATGTGGGTGAAGGGGAGGAAGGCAGCAAAACACACTGCCATGTGTGTACCTACGCAACTGTCTTGCATGTTCTGCTCATGTACCCCAAAACCTAAAATGCAATAAAAAAAAATTTTAATAAATAAATAAATAATAAAGAAATCTCCTTTTTGTTCCAGTCCACAAATAACGTCAATAAGGCCAAAACCTTATAAGCCCTTTCTTGCCTGCTAGAAAAGTCTCAGTGAGATTATTATTTAAAATACTTTGACTGGATCCTAGGAAACATAGGTTCTGAAAGATATTCATCTAGGCCAGAAACAAAAGTTATCATTAAAACCAGAATAGAAAATTTTAACGATGAAGAATTTGCATTATCTACTAGAGATAAACCAATTTCAGTATATTTGAAATATATATCGATTTTTATATTTTAGAATATATATTCTAGTATTATTACCTACTTGTTTAGGTGTTTTGAGTTGCATGAAATCTAGGAATCACATTAATGTAGAATTAAGAAATTTATATAAAATGTAAAATCTTACATAGTTGTCCTAAGTGAAAGAGAAGAAATGCAATAGATAAAATGTGTTATTTTCCTCATTTTTGGTCCTTCTCAACTCTTTGTAATAGTTTCCTTTTCTATGAGTGATAAGAATTCATGAGATTGTAACATAGAACAAATTTTCCAAAGAATATCGCACTGCTTTTTAAATAACAAAAACTAGATTAACTATTAAAGGGAAATATAAAGAAATTTACAAGGGAGACATTTATGAAAAATAGCTATCTGTTCTTTGAAAGAAAGAAAAGGTGTAGCATATTCTTTATCAACTACGTCCTCCTCTGGGGGAAGAGAGGTGAATGCTTTGACAATATTTATGTGAGCAGGATAAAATAATGGAGACAATGCCAGCTGCCAAGGAGATCAAATCCATGGGAAAGAAAAATTCAAGTGGCAGATTTGGGGGCAGGGAGAAAGAAAAGCATTAAAAATTAAAGCCAGACAATAAAGAGATAATTTAACATCTGAAAAGACTTCTGAACTACAGATAGTGCTAACAATAGAAGATGTGTCTAGAGAAAACAAGGTAAGGGAAAGAGCAACCGAAAAGAGTTAAAAAAAAAAATAGCAGAATAAAAATTACATCATTGAGTTTTATCATTTTAATGAACATAAGCTAAAGAGTAAGGTTACAGGCAAAGGTTTATTTCACCTCTGTATTTTCATCAGTTTCCAGAACAACAAATATGTGGGCAGAGAATAAAACAATCTTTAAAGCAAAAAAAAAAAAAATGGAAATGGGCACTAACTCTCAATGCGTATGTTATTGTTGATATGTTTAAACTTAGCTTTCAGATACTTCAAAATATTTGCTTGTGGAATCTTGTGTCTCAATCTGTATTTTGACTTAATAGTACATTAGCCAAATTTTTGTTCAGGCTTATTTTCAGCCTTTCAGTTTCACACAGGAAGGAGCACACTGGAGTAATCTGTCTGCTTTATAAAGGAAAGTCCAACTCAGCCCAACCTGCTGTTGCTTTGTAGGTTGCCTTAGGTTAGAGTGGGAGAAGTGTTGCTGAAAAGAGAAGAGACTTCAGTGGGAACCTCATTTTTCTGCACACCAATACCAAAGCAATGTACTGCTTTGAGATGAAATAAAATTGTATGTTGTGGCATAGGCCCATCTTGCCACTCTGTTGGATAGTTCTTACATTCATCCCTCTCCATCCCCAACTTATAAAATAAAAATATGATGGTTTTTGTTTTAATTCATCATTTTTTATTATGTTATTTGTATTCATTATTTTATTTTCTTTGTGGAAGATGGTGACTGTTGGTGGCAATTTAGAAAACTGGTACTTTTTGTATACTCGAACTAAATATATGTTTGTCTTTTATTATTTCAGCTTAGGGAACTCTACTCCTAGATCACTGCCCCATAGGACTATGCAATAGGTTATAATAATTGACATCAAAGAATACTACTGTACATGCATTCTATGCAAAGAATGCTATTATACACGCATTCAATCTAAGGCAGTGGTAAAAGGAATAATTGTTATCTAAAATCTTTGCTCAGATTTTGTTTTTTTGTTTGTTTGTTTTTTGCCAATCAGTTTCAGCTTATGAGGTTACTCACGTTAGCCTTGAACTCATGACCTCGCCTTCGCAAGCACCACGACCTCCAGCGGGAGCCACTTTGGACCCCTAATTTTTTTTTTTTTTTTTTTTTGCTCAGATTTTTTTAGTGTACATATAAATAAGCTCAAAACACTAACAGGAATTTATTTTTATTATTCTATAAGTAAAACATTCACTTAAGACTGTCTTTTGTATTAACTAGTGATTAATAAATAATTCAAAATTCCCCATATAGATACTTCAGATTTTAGTTAAAGTTATCAATAATCTTTGAATTTTTAGTTTCCCAGAAAACAATGGGTGACTACTGGGGGAAAAAGAACTTATGAGTAAAAAAGCTGTGAATGTTTATGCAACTAACCTTGAACTATTGAGTAAAGCTCTCTGTTTAGTCAACAGCTATTTATTAAGCATCTATTCTGTGTTTGGTATTTTTCTAGATTCTAGAAATGATTCTAACAATCATTTCTTGGCCTTGTCAATGAAACAGAATTTTATCTGCCTCCAATAAACTCCTAAACAAGAGGAGAAACAAAAAGTTAAACCATTCTTATATTAGTGGTGCTTATACAGTGATCCCAGATCAGCATCACCAGGGAACTTGCCAAAAATGTAAATTGAGACCCTACCTCAGACATTCTCAATCAGCAATTGCAGAGTAGAAGCCACCAGTCTGTGGTTCAGCTTCTCTAGGTGATTCTAATGAATGCCCAATTTGAGAACCACAGTATTAACACATGTATTTTGAGGCAGTCACCATACCATGAATAACTAATGAAATGTGGGAACTAGTTCACCCACTTCCTGAGGTGATTATTGAGATCTGAAAAGTGAGGCAGATGGCATGGGAAGGAAGGAAGTTGCAGTCAAAAATCAATGGGATGAATAAAAACCTGTAAGAAATTATTTTGCATGTAAGTTTTAAATGTTTGTTGCATCCGGTTTAAATGAGATTGTTTAAATAATGTCCTTGAGTAAAGTAAGTTTTTCTTGAAATTGCAAGCCCTAAAACAATATACTCTAGTTGTGCAATGGTTGCTAAACAGACATGAGACAATTCCACATGGCCAAAGAGCGAAGTCCAGGTAAGTTGCCTCCATTAAGTTCTGCTCACTGGACAATTTATCTGGGGCTCAAAAACTTTTAACTGTTGAAAATGTTGTCATGAGTTTGATGTGCTCCTGGCATGCAGGCACTGTGTCTCTATTATTCTCACATTTTGGCTTCTGTCTTTGGAAAAAATAATTGATGGTAAAGGACCTCAGAAAACATATGTGTATTTTATATCATTCTAAGTGGTCAATGCTGAAAGCAATATTCAGCCAAAGGTGCAGTTAATGCCGAATATCACACCACAGCTTCTGGGATTTGACAATAAATCTTAAATTTTCACAAAAAATTATTACTACAATTTTATTATTAACAGTTGAGGAGTCAATTTTTAAATGCTTGATATAGTACAGGAACAATCATTTCTTAGCCTTGTCAATGACTAAAATGCTTCTGTGGTCACTGTACTGCAAATTTATGATACTAAGTAGACACTTAATTTCAACCAAGATAAGTAAAAGAACAAGATATCTCTTGGGTGTCTCATTTTTCTCCAGCACTTATTTCTTTTCTTCATACTCTTTACAATTCTAAATCAAAGATGATTTATTATAGATGTTGTTGAACAAGATTCTGAACACTTTTTTCTTCATAAAATATTAAAATGGAAAAGTTGGCATTCTGCCTTAATTCAACCTCAGATGATGTGAAGAATAATCAAATAGACTTTTTTCTTGAAAGACAGGACTAATGCGTATGGCAACAAAGCTACAAGAGAGCAGAAATTTGTTCTGTTCACTGATGCACCCAAGTATGTAGAAAGGTGGTAATAAGCACATAATAGGTACTCAATGAGCATTGGTGGAATAAATGGAAGGTCAAATGAATTTAAATAACTACAAACTAAAAATGATTCTTAAAGTTTATTTATTTATTTTTATTTTTATTTTCTTGAGACAGAATCTCTCTCTGTCTCACACAGGCTGAAGTGCAGTGGTGTGATCTCAGAGCACTGCAGCCTCCACCTCCCAAGTTTAAGCAATTCTCCTGTCTCAGCCTCCTGAATAGCTGAGACTACAGGCATGTGCCAACACACTTGGCTAATTTTTTGTATTTTTAGTAGAGATGGAGTTTCACTATGTTGGCCAGACTGGTCTCAAACTCCTGATCTCAGATGATTCACCTGCCACAGCCTCCAAAAGTGCTGAGATTACAGACATGAGCCATAATGCCCAGCATAAAGTTTATTTTTAATATTACAATTAGTAGTATGCCAAACAACTGCACAGTATTCAAACTATGGTATATAGTCATGAAAACTATTAAAGATAAGATAATGAGTATGAACCAAAAATTAAAGCATATTCTAGAGCCATAATAATTAAAACAGCAGGATAGTAATGGAGGATTATGTGGACAGACTAAAGGAACCAAATAGGAGGCCTAAATGTAGCCTCAAATACATGTGGGAACTGAATGTATGATAAAAGTAAAATCTCAAATCACTTGGCACAAGATGGGCTTTTTAATGAATGGAGTTGAGACCTATGGGTACCCATATGATAAAAGATCAAATTATTTTCATACCACATACCAGGGCAAAAGCCAATAAATCAAAAATGTACAAGAAGAAAATATATTAAATCTTTTTATGATCTTGGGATGGGAAAGACTTTTCTAACTGTGACTTAAAACCTACAAGCTATAAAATAAAATGTAAATTCAAATGCATAACTTCATTAAAAAACAAACTTCAACACAGCAAAAAAAAATCCAAGCTAATAGATGTATATGATTCATGTAATGGACAGGGGTTTAACTTGTTAAAATATGAAAAGCTCTTTAAAATCTAGCAGAAAAGCAATAAAAACCCAGTAGAAAAATGGGTAATGGATATCAAAGAAGGCTCACAGAGAAAAAAATGATAAAATTGTCCTGAAATATACACAAATGTACTCAACTTCAAACATAAGAGATGCAATTTTTCATCTATTATATTGGCAAAGATCCAAAAATTTGACAATATATTATGTTGATAAGGCTTTATAGTAATAGGTGCAAGCATATCTTGCTAATGAAAATGTAAAATAGTACAATCCCTATGGAAATTTGACAGTGCATGAAAAGTTTATAAAAACTTTGACCAGACAATTTAGAAACTTATCCTTGAACACTTGAAATATGTAAGATTATATATAATCTAATTTTAAAAGAAAATATGCAAATGTCCACCAAACGAAAACTGATCAACCAGACTATGATGTTATCAATGGAACACCACCTAACCATTAAAAAAAGAATGAGGATGCTCTCTCCATACTGATGTAGAGAGACCTTCAGGTTATATTGTTTAGTGAAGAAAGAATGACTGTTTAAATGTTTACAGTATGCTACAACTGAGTAATAAATTAGGGAAGGTAAGAATGTATATTTGTATTTGGTAATATCTACAGTAAGAAATACTGCAAGTATCCGCAAAAAGATAGAGAGGTAGAAGAACTGGCAGAGACTAAAGTAAAGCAACTTTGATATGTTGTCCTCTAATACACTTTTGATTCTCTGGAGTTTGCCCTGGTATGTGGTATGAAAACAATCTGATCCTTTACCCTATGGCTACCCACAGGTCTCAACCCCATTCATTGAAAAGCCCATCTTTGTGCCAAGTGATTTGAGATTTTACCTTTATCATACATCCATTCCCACATAAAGCAACTTCAAAGGGCACTCATTTAGTATATATTTTTTCCAATCATACATTATATTTTAGATGTAAACAATTAGAAACAATAAAAATAAATTCTGACATAATCTATATTGTTCTGCTCTGTATTGTTATTTAAATAATTCTAAAGATCTATTGACAATGACTAATTTTTTCTGAAATTATACTCCTAATACACTTTTAATATTTAACCATAATTTTCTCAATTTCAACTTTAAAGCAAAAATTCTTTTGTGATTATTAAGATTGTAGCATTTTACTATTTTATTTGTTTTTATTGATGAAAATTTTTTGATATAACTTGAACTTTTATTTTCAATTCGGGGAGACATGTGCAGGTTTGTTAAATGGGTATATTGTGTGATGCTGAGGTTTGGGATATAAATGATCCCATCACCCAGGTGGCAAACATAATACCCAATTGTTAGTTATTCAACTCTTTATTTCCTCCCTCCCTCCATCCCCCTCCAAGTAGTCCCCAGTGTCTGTTGTTGCCATCTTTATGTCCATGAGTACCCAATTTAGCTCCCACTAAGCAGTGAGAACATGCAGTATTTAGTTTTCTGTTCTGGTGTTATTTCACTTAGAATAATAGCCGCCAGCTATATCTGTGTTGCTGCAATGGACAGGATTTTGTTCTTTTTTATACTGTGTAGTATTCCATGGTGCATATGTACTATATTTTCTTTACCAGTCCACCACTGATGGACACCTCGGCTGACTGCATGTCTTTGCTATTGTGAATAGTGCAGCTATGTGCGTGCAAGTTCATTTCTTTTTGGTAGACTGATGTGTTTCCTTTTGGATATATACCCAGTAATGACATTTCTGTGTTGAATGGTAATTCTGTTTCAAGTTCTTTGAGAAATTACCAAACTGCTTTCCACAGTGGCTGCGCTGATTTACATTCCCATCAACAGTTTATAACTGTTCCCTTTCTCCACAGCCTCACCAGCATCTGTTACTTTTCGACTTTTTAGTAATAGCCACTTGGTCTGGTGTGAGATTACATCTCATTGTAGCTTTGATTGGTGTGTCTTTGGTGATTAGTGGTGTTGAGTATTTTTTCAATGCTTGTTGGCCAGGTGTTTATCTTCTTTTTAGAAGTATCTTTTGTCTATATTTTTTATTGCATTTTAGGTTTTGGGGTACATGTGAAGAACAAGCAAGATTGTTGCATAGGTACACACATAGGTGATTTGCTGCCTTCCTCCCCATCACCTATATCTGGCATTTCCCCCCATGCCATCTCTCCCCAACTCTCCACCCCCCACTGTCCCTCCCCTATTTCCCCCCAAAAGACCCCAGTGTGTGGTGCTCCCCTCCCTGTGTCCCTGTGTTCTCACTGTTCAACACCCACCTATGAGTGAGAACATGCGATGTTTGATTTTCTGTTCTGTGTCAGTTTGCTGAGAATGATGGTTTCCAGTTTCATCCATGTCCCTACAACTCATTGTTTTTGATGGCCGCATAATATTCCATAGTGAATATGTGCCACATTTTCCCTGTCCAGTCTATGATTGATAGGCATTTGGGTTGGTTCCAGGTCTTTGCAATTGTATACTGTGCTGCAATGAACATTCATGTGCATGTGTCCTTATAGTAGAATGATTTATAATCCTTTGGATATATACCCAGTAATGGGATTGCTGGGTCAAATGAAATTTCTATTTCTAGGTCCTTGAGGAATCGCCATACTGTCTTCCACAATGATTGAACTAATTTACACTCCCACCAACAGTGTAAAAGTGTTCCTATTTCTCCACATCCTCTCCAGCATCTGTTGTCTCCAGATTTTTTAATGATTGTCATTCTAACTGGTGTGAGATGGTATCTCAGTGTAGTTTTGATTTGCATTTCTCTAATAACCAGTGATCATGAGCATTTTTTCATATGTTTATTGGCCTCATGTATGTCTTCTTTTGTAAAGTGTCTGTTCATATCCTTTGCCCACTTTTGAATGGGCTTTTTTTTTTCTTGTAAATCTGTTTTAGTTATTTGTAGATTCTGGATATTAGCCCTTTGTCATATGGGTAGATTGCAAAAAATTTTTCCCATTCTGTTGGTTGCTGATTCACTCTAATGACTGTTTCTTTTGCTGTGCAGAAGCTGTGGAGTTTGATTAGGTCCCATTTGTCTATTTTGGCTTTTGTTGCCAATCCTTTTGGTGTTTTGGTCCTGAAATCCTTGCCCATGCCTATGTCCTGAATGGTTTTGCCTAGGTTTTCTTCTAGGGTTTTTATGGTATTAGGTCTTATATTTAAGTCTTTAATCCATCTTCTTTTGCCTACTTTTTTAAGGCAGTAATTTGTTTTTCACTTGTTGAATTTTTTAAGTTCCTCATAGATTCTGGATATTAGACCTTCGTCAGACACATAGTTTGTATTTTCTCCCCTCCTGTAGGTTGCCTGTTTACTCTGTTTATGGTTACTTTTGCTGTGTAGAAGCTCTTTAGTTTAGTTAGGTCCCTCTTATCAATTTTTGTTTTTGTTGCAACTGCTTTTGAGGTCTGAGTCATAAATTCTTTCTCAATGCAGATGTCCAGAATTGTGTTTCTTAGGTTTTCTTCTAAGATTCTTATAGTTTGAGATCTTACATTGAAATCTTTAATCTATCTTGAGTTAATGTTTGCATATGGTGAAAGGCAAGGGTCCTGTTTCATTCTCCTGCATGTGGCTAGCCAGCTATTCCAGCACTATTGAATAATGCCCATGTTCCTTGCTGGCTCCACCATTCCTGCCCAACCTCACAATTTTGGGAGACCCATACCAACTCATTTCATAATTTCATTCAGTCTTATAGCCATAAATACTCACTATATGACAATGAGTACCAAATTTAAATCTCTAGACCAGATCTCTCTTCTGAACTCAAAACTGAGAATCTAATCTTCCTTCCCAAAATGATCCACTCAGTCCTCATTTTAATTGATGGGGAATAATCTTTGACTCCTCTCTTTTAAATCCCACTATTCTGAGATTTGATCAGCTTCACTTTCAACTGTATCTTCTTGTCACCCCCTTCACTATGATACTCATTCAAACTACCACCATCACTGACCTAAATGACTGCAATAAGCTCCTAATTGGATTTCCTCCATACAGTCTTCTCTCCACACAGCTCTCATTTAACACATAAATCAGATTGTGTCATTCTCCTGCTCAGAGTCTTCAATGGCTCCCTTTCTCACTCAGGAGCCAAAACCCTCGGAATGTTCTACAAATCCCCATATGATCTGGCTTTCCATTATTCATCTGACTTTGTGTCTTAACATTCCTCTGTCATTCTTCAGTACAGCACCATTGAGTTTATACACTCCAGATATCTGCTTAGCTAACTCTCTCTTCTCCTTTAAATCTTTGCCCAAACTTTACCTTCTCAATGAGATCTATCCTAAAATCCTATTTACATGTATAGCATGCCTCTTAACCCCAGTATTCCAAATATCTTTGCCTTGGGCATTTTTCTTCAAACCACTTATTGCCTTCTATACAGTTTGATTATTTATTATGTTTATTGCAAATGTTTACATAGCCTTTCTCTACAATGTAAGCTTCACGAAAGAAGGAATTTTTCTCTGCAAGCACTTCAAATGTTGCTGCCACATCGTAAGGGATTAATACAATATGTGTTAAATGAATATATGAATTTGTGTTAAGAATAAAGCAGAAAAGTGTCTTGTCTGGAAATAGGCAAGTCAGTTATTGAATAGGAGAAGTCATTATTTTCTGTCAATTTTAATTAACACACAAAACTAATATTTAAGGAGAAAGACTAAGGAAAGATTTAAACAGTTTGAAAATAGTCTTTCAAAGGAAAATAGAATATAAATATTTTTAGCAGGCTTCTATTGGCAGATATTTAGATTGTCTGCAGTTTAACACATATCTATTTCCATTTTTATTCATGTGTCGTTGCCTGTATGTGAAACATGCATCTAGAATGAATTACTAGTAGTAGATTCACTAGGTCATAAAGTATGTATATTTTAAATTTTGAATGACATTACTAAATTGCCTTTTATGAGTGTGCATCTATTTACACAGACATTATCAGGGAATATATATGCTTATATATTATAAATTTTCTATAATAGCCTGTTTATTATTGTAATAAAAGAAATATTAATACATGCATATGAAAAAACAGCCATTTTAATTATTAGTACTTTTACAAAATATTTCAATAAGGTATAAAAATAATGACCAAAAGGGATGTGAGAGTTAAATGTGGAATGATGACTGAATGAATTATGAATAAATTAAGAAATGGCTATATTAATTAATGGAGGGATGGATGGATAGATGGGTGAATGGGTAGTGGATGGATGAATGGATGGATGGGTGGATGGATAGATGGATAGATGAATAGATGGATAGATGGATGAATAATTAGGGGAATACTGAATGAGTAGGTACTTGGCAAGGGATGGTGAATATGCAAGAGGGGCAAATGGAAAAATAGAGTTACCTGGTTTTATGGAATGATCAGGACAACTCAGAAAAGTAACTCTGCTTTGATGGGAAAAAAAAGCTAATTGAAGGAAACAATTAAAAATCATGTTTTGTTTCTTTTCTGACTAATTTCAAGAGAATAACATGAATTAGAATATAGGAAGCATCAACAAAAGCTTCCCTTCTCACAAAGCAAAACACTCATGACTGCTTGACTAAAACAAGTGTCAGTGTGAAGCTGACTGGGAATCAGATGGTGATGTTTCTAAAATTAAATTGTAAACTATGTTCTCATCTCACACATCTCAGCATATCACTGCTTCAGAGATGCAGAGCAACTTGGAAGATTTGGGCATTAAAAGTAATGACTAACCTTTAGCATACAGAACTCTTCCCAAAGACGGGGGATGTTTTAAATTCATGACAAATCATGGAAACCAGCAGAAACCCCTGACATTACCTGGTCACCCCAATCAACATATCTCAGATTCCCCTTCTTTCACAGAAAATTGACTCCCGGCCCTAATGTGTTCTGACTAGATATTACCTTCCTAAGAATACATGACATCAAAAATCCTCTTTGTCTCTATAGCCTCTGTACAAGTTCTAGGTCTTTCTCTTTATAATCAATGTCAGTATCCTGAGATTATTAAGAGAGCCTCTCTTAATCCCTTGAACAACATATCTCTTTGGAAAATTATGAAAGAATATGTCTTATACATTTACTAGAAAATTTGCATGGAACTACACCTAGCTGACAAAACCAGTGGGAATGAAACAAACGTGTTTAGAAGTCAGAGAGACCTGAGTTTGAACCTTGACTCTGTTATTTCTAGTTGGATAAACCTCTAGCCTCTAGTTCTTCAAATACTTAACACTAATGTGTTATATATTAAGTTGGTCTATAGAAGCACTAACACATTATAGCCTTCCATTTTTGAATAATGGTCCTCAAGATAAAATACAAAAGGCAAGACAGATGTGCCTTTGTAATCTGCCATTATATATTGATTATTGATTTGGGGAGTTGAGTAATTTGGAATTTACTTATTCCAAAAAAATGTAATGGTCAAGAAAGCCAAGAAGCTCTGTGAGTTATTACATATGCAGAGAGCATTTTGGTGTTCTTTCACTGATGAAGTTCAGGGCATCTTCTAAATTTATGAAACATCTGTTTAAGCAGCTGGTTATTCATTAAATAAAAATAAAAATGTACCACTTTTCCCTGGCAATGCTAATAAATGGGAACAGGTGATGATCCCAAAAGAGATTATGATCATAAATGAGTGTATTGAAATTCTTCACTGGTTTTATAGAGGCATCAAAATAAAAATATATAAAGAGTGAAAAAGGACCTCATGGAGCCCCTGGAATACACTGGGGACGTAATGGCTCACCTGCATGTCCCACTCCACTTAAATACCACATTCTAAATGGAAATACATCAGGATCAAAGTTGATATTCTTTCTGCATCACTCCCTAAATTTACCACCTGAAAATTTCTAGTTAGTAGCAGTGGAGCAATTTCTAAAAGTCAAATTCCAATCATAACTACATGAAAAGGCAACATTTCATGAAACTCATGTTGAAAAGTCTGCCTCAAACTATAAGGACCAAGCAATAATTTGGGATGCTTTGTGCTCACACATTTTATGAGATAGGAAAATGGGGTTATACTCATTGTCAAGTAAGGAAATAGAAATTACTTGACTTGAAACTATGCTAAGCGTTCTGACCTAACGGATCATATTTGATTAAAACTCAAGATTCAACTTCCAGCTTCCCATCAGTTGTCAATGCCTTTTTATTAGAAAGGTGCTTAGAAACTAGAAAACAAGTCAAACCATTTGAATTTAGCAACGCAACAACAGGGAGATGGTTTTCTGCTTTGCTCCTTATCTCTCACCTTACCCAAGTGACCAGTGGACTTTTCTGTACCATTTTCTCTTTTCAGATTCCCACCACAACCATGGAACTGAAAAGTTCCAGCACCCAAATGGTAAAGCGAGGTCAAGAAAAAGGACAATACTTTCATTGTGAGCCAGACTCAAGAGTTGCTTTTAGAATTTAGGAGCAAGAAATGCTTAACTGTTATGAGTTGCTGTGATGATGCATAATTAGACAGTGATTTAACACAGAGCTAAAAAATAAAAATAAAAATGACAGTAATCATGGGGGGAAAGAATAAAATGCCAATGACAGCAGTTAAATGAGCCAAAGCGCCTGGCATTTTTGTGATGTGTATCTGTTAGTAATTTGTCAGATGGTAACAATAGAGGTAATTTCACAAATAACAGGGATTCATCAATTCACAATAGCACTCACTGGTATTTAAAACCAAAGAAAAGAAATTGTATTTGGCTTATCAACTTAAAGAAATAGTTATGAAACTTGGGTCTAGCCTATATATTGCAAAGTGAAATGGAGAACTGATCCTTAATCAGGAAAATTCAAAGCTGTACAAATCTGAGTTATAATGACTTTCAAGGTAGACAATTGCTTTGGAGAAAGTTGCACAAAATTAAGAAAAGGTTAATAATGGTGTTTTATGGGTAAGACAGATAGACTGTTTCCTGTCACCTTTGGAATACTCCCTGGCTGTTGCAATCCTCTCCAGCTTCACTTGAACACCCATCAAAAGCACTGAAAATTCTAGCAATGGAAAGCCACCCTCATTTCCCCCAGTGTGCTTAGTTTTTCCACACCTGTGCACATGTGATTTCTCATAACATTTCACTCAGATAGCAACTCATCCCTCAATGTTAAGTTCAAGTGACGTTTCTCCCAAGCTTATCCTGCTGACTCTGGTCTCCTTATCCTCCAGAATGCCCATATATTGCTGCTCTGTACTTCCATCTCACTGCATGGCATTAATCACTCTATATTGTAATAACTGGTTTGTAGCTCTTTTTTCATTCACACTAACTGGGAGTTCTATAAGAGGAACAATTGCATTTCTTTGCTCTTTCCTCAGTCCTTGATACATAACACATGCACAACAAATGTTGATGAATGAATGAATGAGAGAATTAAAGTATCAACAGTGAGAAAAATATGCATTGAATCACTCTCCCCACTGTCATTCTCTTCCCAGGATCTATGAAAGACACATAAGGGAACTGTCCATAAGTTTCTCCTTATTCAAAAATTGCTTCTAACTCAAGGGATAATTTCAAACACTTTTAGGAGCACGTTGACTCAAAATGTCCCTATAACTACAGTGAATGAAAATTGGGAGAGTGATAAAAATGTATGCAATATGGCTATCTTATTTAAATCTGGCATTTGAAAAGATTTATATTCTACTCCATGATAAAATGAGAGTAGCAAAATAATCCTAGCTAATGGTTTTCCTTTTTTTGTTATTCAGCTGTTATTATAATAAATGTATTATACATGTTTAATTAGAAGTTGTTATAATCTTAATGTTTGTATTTGTGTGTGTGTGTGTGTGTGTGTGTGTGTGTGAATGAGATGGACTCTGTTGCCCAGGCTGGAGTGTGGTGGCATGATCGCACCTCCCTGCAGCCTGGGATTCCTAGGCTCAAGTGATCTTTCCCAACTCAGCATCCAGAATCACTGGGATTACAAGATAAAAGCCATAGAATTGCTATAATTTTTAAAAATCTCAAAGTTATTGAAACATAAATATGTGGACCTTCTATGGCTCATTTTTTCTAAACCACAAGACATTTTTTAGCTCTTTATTTTCAGTATTACTGTATAATAAACAGTATCTTGATTCTCCCAAAGAAAGCAAAGCGCAACAGAAAAATGAGCAATGTATGTAATTAAAAATCGAAATAAAAAATTATATAAGCCTTTAAAAAAGTCATAAAAGTGTGTGTTTACTTGAAGAAAAGAGGACATTTAATGTGCATCACTATTACAGGAAGTCTAATTCACAATTTATCAATATGAGCATGTAAAGAGAGATAAACAATCCTGCACTGATGCAAAATGATTATGCAAATTGAAAAGCTTTTAAAATTATTGCCTATAATCTTTCAACATAGGATAATTGGCTTTTCCCCTTTGCCTAAGTCGTCTTTAGTCCAGCAATTGTGTTTCAATTTTTTCCTTCTTAGTCACAACCAATTTATTTTTTCATTTTCCTTCTTAGGAATCATCATAATCTTTATACTCATTTAACCCCAGTGGAATGGTAGAATGATTACCCAAGTGAATCAGTTCTGGCTCAAAGAAATCATTTAACATTTCCTGAAGTAAAATGAATAAAATTTGAGAGGATGGGGTGAGGGAGGCCACAGAACACTGAAACAAGGGACTGAAGCACTGAGGTTTTCTTGTAAGTACATAAAATCCATATTTTTTTCCTTTTTTTTTTAAATTATACTTTAAGTTCTGGGGTACATGTGCAGCTCGTGCAGGATTGTTACATAGGTGTACACATGCCATGGAAGTTTGCTGCATCCATCCTCCCGTCATCTACATTAGGTATTTCTCCTAATGTTATCCCTCCCTAATCCCCCCACCCCCTGTTATCCCTCCCCTAGCTCCTGCCACCCCCAACAGGCCCCAGTCTGTGATGTTTCCCATCCCTGTGTCCATGTGTTCTCACTATTCAACATATTCTTATAGAACAAACTGATCATTGCTTGATGTGGCAAGATGGTATTTTACTGTGTTTACTACACACAAGTTTCTTTTTTTGTCAATTTTATAGAAGTGGAGCCCTACAGAAGGGAAATCATAATATAGTAATATAAAATGTTTATGTACCTTAATTCAGAAGCACAATTCATTACAGATTTCAGTGCAGAAAGTGAGCACTTTAAGGACTATGAGTGCTTGCATCCCACCTGAAGCAAGATTAGGCAAACATCACTAAACCAGCATTGGCCTGTGGAGAGGGAAGTGTTTTTTCCACTCTTCTCAACAAGCATATCATGGACTCCTACTGCAGAATATGTCCACAATCCCTTCATTCTTTCCACTCATTTCCATGCATGGCTCGCAAAGACACTGCTGAGATAGTAATCTGAGCAAGTCAAGCCAATGAATTCATTCCCTGGATGTTTGGACTTGAAACCAGAGAGAGCCAAGGCGCTATCCCTTCAGGATCTAGCAACTATCAGCACTGTTTTCATCCACGTGACAATAACTGTCAGTGATAAGAGAAATGAATAAACATGAACTACAAAGGAAACATTCCTCAGTGTCCATCCACTAAAAGAGGAAAACCACCAGACAGGACTTGTCTATGTAGGTCATTATCTTTCAGCTCTAACGACACCACTGGTGATAAGATCGGAGGCCCAACAGGCCTTCTTCTGATATCATTCCATTCCTCAGTCAATAGCACCTCCATTCATCTAATGGTATTAGTCAGGAACCTGAAAGCACACCAAATCTCTTTATCCATAATTTACTATATCCAGTCTAATTACAAGCCCAGTTGATGGTAAATCATAATTATCTCCGGAATCAAATTCCACCTCGAATACCACTACTCTGATTCAAGATACATATATCCCTTTCTGACTTCGACAATAAACTTGTAATTATTCTCCTTAAACCAATATGCAGAATGGAACCCCATACTTATTTTATTCACCTCATGCAACCAGAGTGATCCTTTCCAGTGTATATCGAAAATCATGGGAACTTCTGCCTCCACCTTATGTTTAAACTCTCCAGTGGCATCTTATATCAAGCTACATGAAGACAAAAATCCTTAAAATGGTCTATAAGGTCCTAATTTATTGACCCCTGCCTCTCTATTAGCATCATCTTGCACCATCAACACTGCACTGCCCAAACCTATGAATACCAGGAAAATCCTTTTTAGTCAGTCAACTTTTCCTTCTGAAGTGGCTATGATTCTTGAGTTCCTTTTTTTGCTTCAAAGAGTTGTTTAGAATGACCAGCATCACTGACTATTAAAGATATTCCATCACTCCTGGTGGTTACCAGGATGGATTTGCCACACAGCCAGTCCGTCTGTTGGTACTAGAGCCAAGGTATACAAAAGAGTAGAGTCTGCTTGACAGCTATTATGCTTTGTTTAAATGCAATTTTAAACGCAGGAGTTTCTAAGTGTTATTCATGCCAGTGATTTCTGCAAAAAATAAACATTTTGTAAAACTGCTAAAAGACTTCACAAATTGAGGAAAGCAGAGAATTTTCTGCAGGACAAGAGGCAGTAGAATAAATTCTGAGAACTACCTAAATTCACTCAGAGATGGGTGCTCATTAAAAGTGCAAACTCTTGTGTTTCATCCTGTACCTACTATATCCAGAATCTCTTGGAGCCAGGAACCTAGAATCTGTATTTTAATAAGTACCTCAAGGTGATACTTTTTCACCTTAAGTGAAAGTCAAATGAGAGGAGAGATCTCAGGATCAGGCCCTCAGGAATATCATTTAGAGGCCATGTAAAGAAGATGGAAAGGATGAGAGAGGTTATTAAAAAGGCATCATAGGCAGAAGATAAACCGGAAGACAAATGCCATGGAAGCCAAGAAAATGATATTCTTCAAGGAGGAAGAGGCTGACTCAGATGAATAGTACTGTGGAGACTTGTAAGATGAGAACTTAAAAGTTTCTGTTTGATTTGGCAACATAGAAATAATTAATGACTTACTGTCACCAATTTCAGTCAAGTTCTAGGGATGAAAGTCATAATAATGAGTGGGCTAAACACTGATTGAAAAGAAAAACTGAGAACAACCCAGTACTCATCAAAAGAAGAATAGACTTGTAAATATGATCAATTCACCCTGTGAAATGTTATGTAGAAGTAAAAATGAATTAATTACAGCCACATAGTGCAATGTAGAAAAATCTTAATATGAGTAAAAAACTGTGTCCCAGAAGGCTACATTGAAGCAGAAGTCTTCACATAATTTTAAAAATAATTAATATTAAATTTACATATTTTACACATGAATAATTATTTGATAAAATAATTTTAAAGAAAAGGAAATAATAAACATAAAATGTCAAAACTTGATCCTTTGATGTCAGACAGACAGAGGAATGTGTTTTTAAAATCTATTGCACAGCATGATGACTATAATTAATAATAATGTAATGTGTATTTCAAAATTCCTAAGAGAGCGGATTTTTCAATGTTCATACACACACAAAAAAAAAGGTATTGGAGAGATGGATATGTTAGTTAACCTGATTTAATCATTCCATCATGTATACACATATCAAACATCACATTGTCCCTCATAAATGTATAAATTACTATTTGTCAATTAAAATAAAATAAAAAGAAAAAAATACTGTCCCTCTGAAAGATGAGAACGCAGAGGAATCGTGTAAATAAACAGCACATAGAGATATGTGCACGTGTGTTAATGTTTCATTCCACTTGTGTTTATAATATCATTTCTATCACATGTATTTATTATATCATGTAAAAGTAAATACATGGATTCTGTTTCTGGCATGACAGCCTAAGAAGCTCCATGGACTCTCCCCTTCCCTGATGCTAGAAAAATGGGTGAAAAATTATGGAAAAAACAGCCATTTAAGGTCGCTGGAAATGATCCTGAGGGCATACAGCAAATGAAGAAACATTTGTTCAATAAAATCTACTAAAATGTGATAAGAACAGCAAGAGCCTGTGGTTATTTCAACCAAGACCTGTTCTTTCCATTCTTTTCATCATCTCCTCAAGCTCTGTGAGATGAAAACTTCTCTCCAGGCTGGGACAGCCTAGAGCGCAGGTTTCTCTCTCCCACCCAACTCCATGAGTTAGAAACCTCTCTCCAGGCTGGGACAGGGTTCCCTCTCTCAACCAGCTCCGTGAGACGGAAACTTCTCTCCAGGCTGAGACAGTCTAGAATACAGGGTTCTCTCTCCCACCCAGCTCCATGAGATGGAAACTTCTCTCCAGGCTGGGATAGGCTAGAACACAGGGTTCTTTCTCCTACGCAGCTCCTGGTCAGAGGACTGTCTTCCCAGGAAAGGCAGTGTGTCAGCATTTCTCACCATTCCCCCAGCTACCTGTTGTTGATTTTAAGTGATTCTAGGTGAGTACAGCCAATAGGTATATGCTGCCTTCTTCTGTCTAGTCCCTACTTACAGAAGGGAGGCTCTATATTGTGTTGGTCACCACTGAAAATACTGGGCCCCTAATCACCCTTATCCTGGTTCAGAGGTAGAGTTTACACACAGGGAGAGGCAAACCAAGAAGACTTGAGACCTGTCTGCCTCCAGTGAGTGCTCAGCTCCTAAATTGAGAGTGTGACTCAAAGAAAATCACATCATTGTCCCCAACCCTGACGTTAGAGATTTTTCCTAAGAGGAGAGCAGGCAGAAAAACAGATACCCGTAACATCTTTCCCATCATCAAAAACTGACTTCATTCTCAAGAGAGTGTGGAAAAATTCAGGCCTGAAAGCACCCTAAGAAACAGCGGACGTTGTGGTGAAAGGCAATTGGGAGGAGACTGGCAGATGTACATACAAGCTATACTGTCAGCTAGCTATTTTGCCTAAAAGTACCAAGGAAAGAAACAGCTGGGAGGAGCCCTCTTGCAATAAACAACAACAACAACAACAACAGCCCTCAAACATTGAACTCAAAAACTATCCCTTTAAAGGTGATCAAATTTGATTGGATAAGTTTGTGACACAATTTGTACCCAGGGCATTATTGAAAACATGAATCAACTATCAAAATTCTTGTCATCCCACCATGGCTGTGGGCACACTCGAGCCTGAAGAGCAACATGAAAGGCTTTGGACTGCATGGGAAGTATAGATACACTACAGTAATATAGTCAGTTTAAAAAAAAAAGAAAAAGAAAATAACAATAACAAGCCCCATAAGGGGGTGACCACTGCTGAGTTGCTATATTATATAAAATGTCCAGATTAAGCAAAAAATCATGAGCCATGCAAAGAAATGGGAAAATATAACCTATACACTGGAGGGAAAAAATATCAGGCAAAAGGAACTGCCTGTGAGAGGAACCAGATTTTAAGTTTAACAGATAAAGCCTTAAAAGAAGCCATTGTGAATAACTTCAAAGAACTACAAGAAACCACAATTAAACAAATAAAGAAATGTATAATCACAAGGTCACATCGAATAAAGAATGTCAATAAAGAGGTAAAAATTACCAGGAAGGAGGAGGAAGAGGATGGAGGAGGGGGAAGGTCAGAATGCTGGAAGTGAAAAATATAATTGAAATAAAAAATTTGTGAGAGAAGCCCAATAATAGATTTGAAGTGGCAGAAGAAAGAATTAGTAACCTTGAAGATAGATCGATAAAAAAATGCAAAAATTAAGGAAAAAAGAAGAAATGAAAAGAGTTTCAGAAAAATATGGGCTACTAAGTCATCAACACATACAAAATGGGAGTCCTAAAAGGATTACTACAAAACTATCAAGATAACGAATCAAGATAAAGTGGTGTTTACATAAGGATAGGCAATGGAATTTAGGGTCCAGAAATAAATTCTCACATTTACTGATACTTTTTCACAAGACTACCAAGACAATTCACTGGACAAAAGAACAGTTTTTTCAACAAATGGTGCTGACATGACTGAATAGCCACATGGAAAAAATGAAGTTGGACCCCTATCTCATACCATATATAAAAATTAACTCAAATTAGATCAAAGACCTAATTATAAGAGCTAAACTGAAAAACTCCTAGAAGACATTAAAGTAAATCTTTATGACCTCAGGTTTCACAATAGATTCCTAGGTATAACAGCAAAAACATGAATAGCAAATGAAAAATAGATAATTTGCACTTCATTAAAATATAAAATGTTTGTGCTTCAAAGAACACTATCAACAACATGAAAAAACAACCCACAGAATAGAAGAAAATCACTGTCACAGATCACCATAAAATACATGATAATAATGAAACTGAAATACTGCAAGAATTACCAAAATGTGATACAGGGACATGAAGCGTGAGCGCGTGCTGTTAGAAAAATTGTGCCAACCGACTAGCTCAATACAAAATTGCTACAAACCTTCAATTTACAAAAAAAAAGCACTATCTGTGAAGCTCAATAAAGCAATAATGAGGTATGTCTGTATTTGCTTACTGTTATAAATCTTTAAAAGTATTAACTTATTTCATCCTCAAAACAATCCTATAAAGTAGGTATAATTAATTTCTCAGTTTTTCAGATGAGTTAAAATGAGGCTTACATTAAATAAACTGCCTAACATCATAAAACTAATATTTGGAGAAGGCACTTCTCAAGCAAAGGCAAAAGATCGAAATAAGTCATGGAACCTAACCTTAGTATTATTACCTTAAATTTTTAGGCTTAATTATAGTAGCCTGTTGATCTGTTTTTATATTTCAAGTAATATTCTAAATGAATACTTTTTCCATTTGCAATTTTCAGTTAGAAGATTATTTTACTAGATAAAGCAAAATTGAATGGCATACATCTCTCTGACCATTTAGACTATAAAGCAGTAGTCCATATATCATCCTCCTCAGATCGATTAAAATGCATATTTATGTATGTTGAAATGTATTCATCATTACTTGGCTTATTCTACAAAGATTTAAAATGACTTCCAGGAAAGAAAATAAATAATATCAATATATGAATTTTAAAAGTCAAGACAAAAAAAAAATCTAAATTAGATTAAAAGACCAGCCTCCAGATGGAAGCTTCTGGGCTTCTTGGCGGGGTGACTTTGAGCATAGCCATGAAGTATACCTGAACCATTAGCAAGCACATTCTCACAGCAAATAGGGATGCACAACATGAAATCTCGTATTGATCATATATGCCATGGTGATTACAGAGTTTATTTTTAAGAGTTTCATTTGGGGAATTTTTTCCGAACTTTGTGAAGCAGTTTTTCAGTTGTTTCTCATTGACCACTGATAGCTGGATGTGCCATTTTAAGCTTGATGCTAAATATATCAAGTTTACTTTTCTGAGTGTTTTTATAAAAATCAATTATGAAAGTATCATTTCTCTGATTTAATATGCCTTTCAGAACATTTTTTCTGTATTTTAGCACACTTTTCTACTGTGTATTATCATGGGGAAATGAATCTGAAGGGCATTTTACACAAAATGGTCTGGTTTCTGGAACTCAATACATTTTATAGTGCTTGAAACATTTCATTGTCCATTCTGGTCATTTTGCTTTCCTCAAACATAAACTTATATTGATTCATGATATGCCATACTCCTTTTTCATTATTCCAGCTAGATGCACTTTCAGATTCTTATTTCCAAAGTTTACTCTTTACAAAAGCATTAAATATAGCATGAGATGGAGCTTTGTGACTTCACCATGCAAGTAGTAATTTTCAGCTAAAGATGCATTTTCAGTTTTTATTATAGTACACATTCTGAATATTATGTTTATAGATTTGTGTCAACTTTCCCCATGCCATTTTTAAGAAATATATTACAATGATGTTGGCAACTTATACATCTAGAATTATTATGTGTAAAAAATATTTTGAAGAAAAGAGACATATGGTACCTAATGCCATCCTTAAGCAGGAACATAATGGAACTATACAAATATTAGTCAATTAAAATTTAAACCTGAAGCTGGAGAACCAGGTGACAAGGGTAAGAAAGAAACTGTTTTTCCCAGGAAACCAGTTAGGTCAACCTTGTGGAATGCAGTCAGGAAAACCAAAAAAACCAAAGTAAGGAATAAGATGCAACTGGCAGGAAGAGCTAGCAGGGAAAAAAAGTGGCTCAGTAAGTCCAGAGTAAGAAGAGGATAAATGTACACATTGCCCCTTTATTACATGGAAAGAAAAGCAATAATAGCGGATTCCAAAGAGCCATGGGTTTAAAATTGTTTCGTTGAGGATATTTTTTTTCCAAACAGAGTCAAGCCTCACAGCTGAGATGAAACAGTTAGAAAAATGGCTAGTACGTTGAAGAAACTGTTTTAAATGCTATCAATATTGTGAATTCCTTTTGTATTTATTGTCTAGATATGCTATTTTAACATAAACATATATTCCTGATTTTTATCTGTTTGTTTCATTCATAAACACACATACTTATACCTATATGCTAGTATATTCTAATTAGATTGTAAATTTCTTGAATGGGGAAACAATTTTACACTGATTTTGCATATAATAGTTTTTAGCTCAGAACAAAGACAATAGCAGATAGTTCAAAATGTTTGTTAAATTGAATTTTAATGGGTAAAACATCTGAGGAAATGTATCAAAAACGCTTTCAGGAGATCTGACTTTCAAAAATGTAAAATATAATACACTGCAGCAGATTAAATCTAATCTTGATTATTCTGATGTTGTCTTAGATATGTATTTTCATTATAAATTTAAGGGCTTTAAGTTTTTAGTTTTTTGTTAAATATGAGGGAAAATGCAGAAAGATTTAGTCAACGAGGCACTTTTCATTGAAAAATTGTAGACAATCAGTCTGGATTGCTTGCATTTTTAAAAAACCCAACATTCATTATAAATCTCATACAACTAGTGGGCATAAAATGATTCAAGTACAGAAATAAGAGCTGCTATATCTACAAAAGAATTTTAATTGCATCTCTGAAGGGGTGCAATGGCAATCGTTCACTTTCAGCTCTGACCCAACCTAGGAGTGCCTGTTCCATCAAAAAATTTTCCCAGCCCCCTAGGCAGGCAGAATGCTGATCATGAAGAACCCAAAGGCAGCATGCAGAGAGCTCAGAAACAGAGTTTCAGGATCTGAAAACCCAGACAAGTCACTCCCAGGGTGGTAAATTATCAATACTAGAGACCAGCAGATGACAGAAATAAATCACAGAAGAGCTGCATCCTTTCAACAGGTTAGTGAGCAGTACATCTATAATTTAGATTTAGAGCTACTGTATACCAATGGCCTGATCTTTTTTTTCTTTTTTGTGATTAATAATAAAGGCCTGGATCTAGAGAAGGGCATAGTCCCATGAAAGACAGCACAGGACAAGGTTGGTTTAAGACATACTGAAGATTACTCTAGAGCAGGGCCAGCTAAATTAAAGACGGAAATTAAGCCCAACCAGAAAAGAGACAAAAATACTAGTTAAAAGATATTACTGTGCATCATATACAAGTATCCTGAAGTGGAGGTATTGTAGTGTGGTGGACTGAGTGCACTGAGCAGACAGAGTTGGCTCAGATCCTGGCTCTGGCGCTTTCTATTTGATCCTGGAAACAGGAAACTAACTGACCATTCTATGTCTCAGTAGTACTTACTTCACATGCTGTGAAAATTACATGCAGTTATTTGAAAGCTGGTACTCTGGTAAGTGGACAGCAAGTAGCACCTATTTTTATTATGTTCTTTCTCCTGTTCTTATAGTTATTCTTTTGAGATAAATGAATAGGATTTTGTTCATGGTTCTCATTCTCTAGTGTCACTTCAGTTACTTTCAAATATGCTTAAGTTTTTGTGGAAATCCAGAGTTAAAGAAACACCTCTAGTCAAAATCAAGAAGCAAAATGAGTAAGTAAAGCCTACTCTGTAGAAGTGATCTAACAAACCAGTACCTGTTCTGGGACGCTACAGAAAATAATGGCAGGAGTTTTCACTATTTTTCTCAGCCTTTGTCTTGATAATTGTAAGTGTCCAGGAGGCCAGTGATGTTACTGGAAGGCATAGCAAGTGACTGTTTTATTGCAATGTTTAGATCCAAGAACACTAGACATCAGGATCTTTAAAATACCCCGTGTAGAGGGCTCAATATAAAGTACATAGTAAATGCCATTTCATCACTGAAAAAAAGAAGGAAAAGGAAATTATACAGGTCAATCGATTTCAAAATAATCATGCTAATTACTTAATGAAACCATGCGCTTGTTTCTCTTCAAATGACACCAAATGAAGCTAAATTCTAGACTCTATATTAAACAGTCTAATACGAATTATAAAAAACACTTAAAATTCACATTTGACACTTTCAAGCCTCTAATTGACATACCATCATTTGATAAGTGAAGCTGCTCAATTACTGTTACTTTCTTTGACCTGGTGCTACTTTAGAAGACACAATTATCAGAAACGTTTGACTGTCACTGTCACTAAGTACATGTTATTCACTTTTGAGAAGGGGAGTTAGAAGATCTGCAGCAAAGATGCCAGACAGTTAGCATCACTGAACCCCTTGCACCTCTGCACTGTGCTGTCACCTTCCACCTCACTGTCTCCTTCCAGAAGGGAGTGATGTTCCTGCAATGAGTCATTTGGAATCAGAGCATTGCAACCCTGAACTCTAGGAAGACACTTTTCTCTTCTTGATCTGTTTGGCTTAATATGCTCATCAAAAATAAAATAAAACAAAAAAAGGAAATAATATAAGGTCCTGGAATAAATACGAAACCACAGCTATCATAAAGTTTGGCTGGGCACAGTTGCTTGCACCTGTAATCTCAGCACTTTGAGAGGCCAAGGTGGGTGGATCACTGGAGCTCAAGAGTTTGAGACCAGCCTGGCCAACATGGCAAAATGTCATCTTTAAAACAATGCAAAAAATTTAGGCTGGTGTGATGGCATGCACCTGTAGTCCCAGATACTCAGGAGGTTGAGGAGGGAGAATCGCTTGAGCCCAGGAGGTCAAGGCTGCAGGGAGCCATGATCACACCACTGCACTCCAGCCTGGGCAACAGAACAAGACCCACCTCAAGAAAAAAAAAAGTTGTTTTCTACTGCGTATACATGTGGGGGATTCTTATTCATAATTTAACTGCTCTCTTTAAGTACTGTTCATCCAGCTATGTTCCCATAGAACACTCTACTCTGGCTTCAAATTTGTGTACATATAAAAATATATGTCTTCAGATTTAATTTGTGATGTATTTTAATAAGCATATATCGGAGAATCATCTGGTTAAATGCCAGTTGAGTGACTGCTCACTGCCCAGTTACCTGCACTGTCAGAAATCCAATGCAGGGCCACTTTTTCAGTTCCTGGAAATAGAGTTGGCAACATTATCATTTTTTAGAATTATCTATTTGTCCAAAATAGTGTACTTTTACTATGCCAATTGTAATTTGTTAGAGAAAATGGCATTTGGCTTCAGAACTTCTCAAATCTAGCAAAGATTCCAAACACTTCTAACAAGTTTAAGAACAAGAAAAAAATGACTAAAATAACTTACTTCCACACTTTCCACAGGTTTCTTGCAGAAGTTAGAACTAAGAAGCCTTTTCCTTGAAAATTATTCATTCAAAAAAGTTTGAACAATTGGGTGAAAATGATTGACAGAATGTTTCCTTCCAAATAAGTGACTGCCACATATAGCTCAGTGCCACTCACAGGAAAAGTCCTTAACAAATGCCTGTTGATGGATGTATATATTTTAAATACATATTCCATTAGCATTACTGTTTCACATTCTTTGCACCATAATGTTCTAATTAAATATAAAGTGGCAGTATTTTGCAAGTGTGGCTTAGGAGTCAATCATTTAGCCAGTCAACAAACATTTATTAAGTTCCTGCTATGCATTTATTTATTCACTCAATGCCTGCAGTATGCCAGGCACTGGTCTTAGCTTGGGAAACTCAGCAGTGGATCCAATTGAGTTTCCATTTCCTCCAGAAATTTGCAGACTGGTGATGACAGAGAGGAAATAAACAAGGAAGCAAATAAATACATTTGTAAGACTATTCAAGTATTGCTAAGTGCATAAAACTGAATAATGAGATACAGTTTGACTTGAAGGAGAGGGAAGACCTACTTTAGGCACCAAAGACAGAAAAAGTTTCTCTGAGAAATTGGCTTCTGAAATAAATGTAGTTAGCCATTCAAATACTTAGAGAAAGACATTTCCAAGTAGACAAAAGAATTATGGTAAAGAAATGGGAATGGGAGTGATTTTAGTTACATTGAATAACTATATATATATATATTCTATATATAGTGTGTGTATATATATACTCTATATATAGAATATATAGAGAGAAAATATGTATATAGAATATATATAGAAAAAATATATATAGTATATATATATATATATATAGAAAATGGTATTTTGATTTTATCTTAATTGCAATGAGAAGACATCTGAGGATGCTTTTAAGTCCAGTTTATTAAAGAATCCTTTGCACACGCATGTACACACACACACACACACAAAGCATCCACTTTAAAGAAACAGTTAATGAGTTTCAGCAAATGTGTATAGTCAGGTACCACCATCCCACTATCATAATTACGATATAGAATATTTCCATCACTCTAAAAAGTTGCCGCATGCCCTTTTCCAGTCAATCACAAGCCACTGGAAAACACTATCATTCTGTCATATAAATGGAATCATAAAGAATGTCAAGTAAATCATACAGTATACAATATGCAGTCTTCTGGCTTCTTTCAGTTAGCATAATGCTTCTGAGATTTGCCCATCTTATTTCACGTTGATTTTAAAATCCTATTGGATATCTAACAAGCAGTGTGGACTCAGCAGTTAAAAACAGAACATTAGACAAAAGATAACAAGTATTGGCAATGATGTGAAGAAAAGGAAACCCATGTTGGTGGGAAGTAAATTGGTACAACCATTACAGAAAACAACATGGAGGCTCCTTGAATGACTATTAGAACTATCCTATTATCCAGCAATCCCACTTCTGGTTCTATAGACAAAGGAAATGAAATCAGTATCTTGAAAAGATATCTTCACCCCCATGTTCATTGCAACATTATTCACAATAGCCAAGATCTGAAGTCAACCTAAGTGTTCATCAATGGATGAATGAATAAAGAAAATGTGGTGTATATACACAAAGGAATATCATTCAGCTTCAAGAAAGAAAGAAATCCTGCCATTGCCAGCAAAATGGGTCAACCTAGAGGACACTATGCTACGTGAGCTAAGCCAAGCACAGAGAGACAGATACTGCAAGTTCTCATTCATATATGTAACACAAAAAGTTGAACTTACACAAACAGCATTACCAGGGGCTGGGAGGTAAGAGAAATGGGGAGATGTTGATCATATGTATATAGATATATATGTATAATTTTTATTTGTCAACTACACTTTAATAAAGCTGGGAGAAGAAAAGTATATCCAACAGGTCCTCAAATACTTCTTTTCAACCAATATTGTTTCATTTTAAAATTAATGAGAAAAAATGTGATTTCCAGCCAAGTCTGTGTGGAGATTGCCTGTTCTCTCCATGTCTGCATGGGTTTTCTTTGGGTACTCCAGTTTCCACCTACATCCCAAAGATGTGCATAATCAGGTGGATCAGCATGTCTCCACGGTCCCAAGTCTGAGTGAGTGAGTGTGTGTGAGTGTGCCCTGCAGTGGAAGGGCATCCTGTCCAGGTTTCACTGCCACCTCACACCTGGAGCTGCTGGGATAGGCTCTAGCCACCAGCAACCCTCACCTGGAATAAGTGGGTAAATAATTATCTTACTTGTCTCATTAATCTTTTTGTAATATATGTATAGCTCATACTTATCTCAACACTTAACATGAGAAGTGTCTTGGTCTTTACTTGGAAGTTTGGTCATGGTCTTGTGACCAGAAATATGTCATAGGAACTTAATTCTTGTTTATAACAATTAGCTTATTGTAAAATTGTTTTAATTAGGGATTGTTTTGCTTAAAGTAGCACTTTCCAAGAACCAACTGACAATGTTAAGTGAGGACTTTCTGTGCAAGTCTGGAGTTTAAGGCAAAGAACAGATCAGGAGGAAAAGTCCTGAAGTCTATATAGTATGTAAAACCATGGGATTAGTTGATATCACCAAAGGAAAAAATGAAAGATCAAGCCCTGGGGTCCTACACAATTAAAAAGCAATAAAGGAGGCAGAGACTGAGAAGAAATATCCAGTGAAGATGAAAGACGGTAAGTAAGAAGCCCAAAGAAGAAGGCATTTCAAAAGGAGAGGATGATCAACTGTGCCAAATGAGGAGAATGAGAACTTGCCATTGATTTGTCAAGCTAGAAATCACTGATTACCATAATAAGTGCTGTGTTACTGGTCCTGTGCCAGACATTGAAAAATGCTTGGCAAAACTATGGAGTCAGTAAAAAGATCAGTGGTTGCCAGAGATTACAGAGAGGGAAAATCAACAGGTGGAGTATAGAAAATTTTTAAGACAGTAAAAACACTCTATGATATATACTGGTGGATACATGTCATCATACATTTGTCCAAGCTCATAGAACACACAACATCAAGAGTGAGCCCTAATGTGAACTGTAGACTTTGAGCCACAATGATGTGTCAATATAGGTTCATCAGTCTTAATAACTGTGCCATTGTGGTAGGGATATTGATCATACAGAAGGCTGTGAATAATGGGGAGCGATGGGGGGGGGTATATGAGAAATCTCTGTACCTCTCTCTCAATCTGGCTGTAAACCTAAATTTGCTGTCAAATAAATAGCACCTTTAGTTTTTAAACAGTGCTTGGAATGCCACCATGAATAAAGCAGAAGTAATAATACCTAGACTCTTGGAAATTACAGTCTAATATGTGTGCCTTCAGTGTGGTTCTTTATTAACTGCATAGAGCAATTAGAAATTAAACATGTAACTAACTATTCAGCAGAAGAGTTTAGAACTCTGGAGGAAATTTGAATTCTTTGGCTCTTCCTCTTTTCCTCTCAACAAAATTTTAATATAATTTCACTAAAGAAAAATGGAACATTATCATCTTAATGTTAATATGGTCGGGGGTAGATAATCATTTTCCTTATCTTATATTTAAAAAGAGATATTTATTTTATGAATTAATAATTCAGAATGTGTTTGAAGATATAACCAATTAGCTGTAGTAATTTGCATTTTTATATTTTTTCATTAGTTTCCTAAGTCCTTTTCCCCTGTTTCTGTAATAAAAATGCTGTCTTTCAAAGGTGAATAGCTCTTCAGTCTTTGCTTAGTAATGAGCTTTCTTTAATTATCATTTGGCCAATTTTATAGATTTCAAAGAAAATATAGCTATCAGCATTGAAAGACTGACAAACTCATGTGTATTAGCTGGGGTTCTCTAGAGAAACAGAACCAACGGGATATATAAAAAGAGATTTGTAATAAAGAATCGATTTATGTGGTTATGGAGGCAGGCAAGTCCCAAGGTCTTCAGGGCGAGTCAGCAAGCTGAAGACTCAGGAGCGTCGAAGATGTTTAAGCCTATCTGAAAGCCTGAGAACCAAGAAAGCCAATGGTATAGTTCTTAGCAGCAGCAGGCTCAAGACTGAGGTATTGCATTTTGAGTCTGAAGGCAGGAAAACAAAAAAGTTGATACCCTGGTTTGAAGGTGTCAGACAGGAATAATTCTGTCTTATTTGATGGAGAGCCAGCCTTCTTGAACTAGTCAAGCTTTCAACTGATTAGATGAGGCCCACTCACTTCAGGAAGGACACCCTGCTTTACTCAGTCTACCAATTCCAGGGTCAATCTCATCCAAAAACACCCTCGTAGAAACACCCAGAATAATGTCTGACCAAATAGTGAGTATCTCATGACTCAATCAAATTGACATAAAATTAACCATCACACTGTGTGATACTTTCAGTCTTTAGCCTGGTGCCAGACTTTTTCCACTTAAATGTATTCAGTAGATTGTGTTGTTTGTTGTTGTATATGTTGTTGTTGTTATTTTCTTGCTTTTGCTACGATTTTATATGAATGGAAAATGGACCGATACTCACCAAGCATCAACTATGAACTCCGCAAAGTGTTGTATACTTAACTTATTTAATCCAAACCTCATGGGTATATTCCCTCCAGGGAATTTCAGGAAGACAAATGACAAATGAACATAAAACACCTCACAAGTGAAACCATGCATCATAAAATTATTCCTTCCACCGAATGCACACAGATTTTTATTCTCACGCCTGACCCACCAAGGGCAAAAAGGACTGCGATAGAGATGTGTGTGGTATAGTATAAATCTAACTGACAAGCTTTTAAAACATAAATCCATTATTGTCATTAATAAATGTTAAGTACACTGGAAACACCATTAACCATCTGTGGCTTAATTGTTAATCGTTCAATAAGCAAACTTTCACTCTGAGTGGTATCTTTAAGCAATGCAGGGGTTTCCTCTAATCACTAGGTTTATTAAACTCGTGAAGGTAGGTTGTAAATATTTATAGATTTATGTCAACAAAATAAGTCTCAGAGTTCTCAACAGCAGCATAAAGGAAAAGAAGAGAAACAATGTATAAACTAAAATAAAAACTGAAAAAAATATAACCTTCACAAAAATTAACTCAAAACGAAAGGTAGGCCTAATTATAAATCACAAAACTATAAAATACTTAGAAAATAACATAGGAGAAAACCTAGGTCACCTTGGATATGTTAGTGACCTTTCAGATACAGCACCAAAGGCACAATTCATGAAAAAAATAACTGATAAGCAGGACTTATTAAAATGTAAAACTTCTGCTCTGCAAAATAGATCACCAAGAGAATGAGAAAACAAGCCACCAGCTGGGAGAAAATATCTGCAAAAGACATATCTGATAAAGGACTATTAGCTAAAATATACAAAGAATTCATAAACTCAACAATAAGAAAACAACCAACCCAATTAAAAATGGGTTAAAGATCTGAACAGACACCTCACCAAATATGATGTACAGATGGCAAATAGCTTATGAAAACATGCCCCACAGCATATGTCATCAGGAAGACACAAATTAAAACAATAGTGAAATATCACTACACACCTATTAGAATGGCCAAAATCCAAAACACTGACAATACCAAATGGTATTAAGGATGTGGAACAACAGAAACTCTCACTCATTGCTGACGGAAATAGAAAATGATACGGCCACTTTGGCAGACAGTTTGGTGGCTTCTTGCAAAACTAGTCGAATTCTTACCACATGATCTAGCAATGATGCTCACTGATATTGACCCAAAGGAGCTGAAAAATTTTGTCTTCATGAAAACCTGCACAGAGATGTTTCTAGCAGTTTTATTCACAATTGCTGTATTAGTTCGTTATCCTGCTGCTGATAAAGACACTCCTGAGACTGGGTAATTTATACAAGAAAAAGGTTTAATGTAGTTACAGTTCCACATGTCTGGGGAAACCACAATCATGGCAGAAGGCAAGGAGGAGCAAGTCACATCTTACATGGTTGGCAGCAAGCAAAAAGAGAGAACACTTGTGCAGGAAAACTCCCATTTTTAAAACCATCAGATCTCATGAGACTTATTCGCTATGATGAGAACAGCATAGGAAAGTGTTCCATGATTCAATTACCTCCCTTCCACCAGGTTCCTCCCATGAAACATGGGAATTATGGGAGTGCAATGCAAGATGAGATTGAGTGAGGACACAGCCAAACCATATCATTCCACCTGGCCCTTCCCAAATCTCATGTCCTCACATTTTAAAACAAGTCATGCCTGCCCAACAGTCCCCCAAAGTCTTAACTTATTTAAGCATTAACTCAAAAGACCACAGTCCAAAGTCTCATCTGAGACAAGGCAAGTCCCTTTCACCTGTGAGCCTGTAAAATCAAAAGCAACCTAGTTATTGCCTAGATACAATGGGGGTACAGGCATTGGGTAAATAAAGCCTGTTCCAAATGGGAGAAATTGGCCAAAACAAAGGGACTACAGACCCCATGCAAATCCAATATCCAGCAGGGCGGTCAAATCCTACAGCTCCAATATCATCTCCTTTGACTCCATGTCTCACATCCAGGTCATGCTAATAAAAGAGGTGGGTTCCCTTGGTCTCGGGCAGCTCTGCCCCTGTGGCACTTCAGCCTCCCAAGTAGCTAGGATTGCACGAATGCACTACCATGCCCAGCTAATTTTTGTGTTTTTAGCAGAGATGGGGTTTCACCATGTTGGCCAAGCTGGTCTCAGACTCCTGGCCCCAGTGAACCACCCGCCTTGTCCTCCCAAAGTGCTGGGATGACAAGTGTGAGTCACCACCTCTGGCCAATGTTTGACTTTCTTAGACTTCCTCTTCATACCACACATACTACCCCAAATACTAGGTCCTTATTTCCATGGATGCCCCCCACAGGTCTGTCACCAACAGTCTTGCCACAACAAACACCACCAAAATCTCAGTTGCCTGACATACAAGTCTGATGCATGTCTGGACAATATCCACACTGTAAGCCCTCAAAGACGGCTCAGGGATCTGCCTGCTTCCACCTTGTGATACTCCCTCTCATCCACTCCCGGACTCACCACAACCGGGGAAGAGAACATGGGAGCATTCTGTGCCGCATAGAAGTGACAGTCGGCATAGAAGTGACAGTCATCTCACCACCCAAAGGCCAGATCTCACTGCATGGGAGGCAGAGAAGTGTCCTCTCACCCAGAAAAAGAGGAGTATCAGAAATGGGTGGGCACTAGAAGTTTCTATATTCTAGTCCGAACTAAACAGTGCCCAAGCTCTCAACAAAGCTCTCTGCAAAATTTGCCCAGAATCTGAAATGTGAAGGTGAAAAAAACCTTATCATTTTCATATTTCTGTCCCCTGTAGATATAACTGGCAATTTAAGTAAGGGAAAAGGCCTTGTCCTGGGTCCCCTCAGGCAGGACATCTTTGATCGTTTCTATGATTATTTTCGTGTCATGATTCTTCTGAGTTGAACTCTTTTCTCCTCAACTTCAGACTCTTATCAAATGCCTGCTTGATAGCTCCACTTGTGGGGCTAATTAATATCTCAAACCAGTGTGTCCCAAACTGAACTCCTTAGCTTTATGCAAAAATCTGCACCACCAGTCTCAACGGATGGTAATAACTCCATTTGTCTAGTTGCTCAGGCCAAAACCTTGGTGTTAGCCCTGATTCCTTTCTACTACACCCCACATCCAATCCATCAGGAAATTCTTTTGGCTCTAACTTCTAAATATATCCATGGCCGACATAAACTGACCGAGTCATTGTTTTGGTGTTTTAGTGCCTCTTCTACAAGGGAAATTCTCTGGTTTATATTAACACATGACGTAAATATCTTCACACTCTTGCCTCCTCCCATACATTCATCTGCAAGTCTCTTCTCCAGACCTCTTTGTCTTGCTAATCTTGCTCCTTCCAGAACATGATCAACCAGCTAAGTCATTTACCACTGCCTATTAGTCCACATTTATCTTTACTTTGGGCAATTTCTCTTCCTACACAAAATGAATTACCCAGTACAAAGCCCAAAATCATGCCCACTGGAAAAATTTACCTTCCCCACTGTCTCTCAGGGACACCTGGAATGGGCCCGCAATGCAGCAGCGGTCAGTGCTGACATTCACAAACATGCCAGGACAACCCATCCATGAATGAAGCTTGGATTTTTCTCACCTGTCAGCTGGTCATAAGAAACCCCATGACAACTAGATGTGAACCAGAGAGAAGGTGCTGGTGCAACTGTGATGGGTGGCATGTGAATTTGGGTTTCTGCTCTTGCAACCAACCTGCACTCTCTTCCTTCTGAAGCCTGATACCAGATGTACCTCTTTCATACTATGATAGACTATTCATGAGTCCAACTCGGTGAGTCTGATAGTACCTAGCACATGATAGGCAGTTCCCGCCTATCACTTCCTCTCCTCTGCTAGGGTCATAGCATAACAAGATCTGTTTTTCAGGTGATATGTGGTTCTCTGTTGCAGATGGCATGTGCTTGCTCCAGAAGACCAGGGATCTACTCCACGACTCTCCTGCTGGGGCTTGGCACAGGCTTCACTGCAGCATCCCTGTGTCCCACAGATAACTCTAATACTGTGAGGTCTTCCATATCGTTTTGCCCAAGCAACATGTCTTCTTTTGCCACAGCCTGGATGTGCGAGGGAGTACTTTCTTGCTCTGGGCCCCAATCAGAATTAACTGTTTTTCACATCACCCAGTAAAATGGTTGGAGTAGTATCTACAAGTGCAAAATATGCTGCCCCCAAAACCTGAGGAAGCTTTCCAAGTTTTACACTTCTTAGTTATGTGGTGAACCCCTGAATCTGTAGAGTTTAATTCCCACTCTGAAGTGCAATCATCTTACTAAGGCATCCAGAGTGCTTGCTACTTGTAGCTACTGTGTTGGTTAACTCTAAATCAACTCAAGTAGGTGACAGAGTGCCCAGATATTTGATTAGAAAATATTCTAGGTATGTCTGTGAGGATGTTTCTAGGTGACATCAACTTTTAGCTCAGTAAACTGAACAAAGCAGATTGGCCTCCCCAATGTGTGTGGGCCTTATTCAATCGGTTGAAGGACTGAATAGAACAAAAAGACTGAGTAAGGGAGAATTTGTTCCCTCTGCCTGATTGCCTTCACTGTGGAACTTCAGTCTTCTGACTTTGGACTTGTACCCAGACTTGAACTATACCACTGGGTCTTCTCAGTCTATGGCTTGCTGCAGATCAAGAGGTTTCTCAGCCTTCATAATCATTCAAGCCAATTCCAGTCAATCAGTCAATTAAACCTATTGGTTCTGTTTCTCTGGAGAACCCTGACTAACACAAGGATCTACTCTAAACTTGCGAGTATGGTGCACTCCAAGAAACACTTATAATAGTACATTTTTTTTAAAGTCAGTTCAAGAAAGAGACCATGAAAGAAAGGAACAAGGGTTTTTTCCTACTTTTTAAACAAGAATTCCACTTTTTATAACTTTTAAGTTCAAGGATACATGTGCACATTTCTTACATAGGTAAACTTGTGTCATGGGAGTTTGTTGCACAGATTATTTCATCACCCAGGTATTAAGCCTGTATCTATTATTTTTCCTTATCCTCTCCCTCTTACCATCCAAAAGGCCCCAGCATGTGTGATTCCCCTCTATGTGTCTATGTGTTCTCATCATTTAGCTCCCACTTATAAATGACAACATGCAGTATTTGGTTTTCTGTTCCTGCATCAATTTGTTAAGGTTAATGGCCTTCAGCTCCATTCATTTCCCGGCAAACATAATCTTATTCTTTTTTGTGGCTGTATAGTATTTCATGGTGTATATGTATCATATTTTATTTATCCAGTCTATCACTGATGGATTTAGGTTGATTCCATGTCTTTGCTATTGTAAATAATGCTGCAGTGAACACACACGTGCATGTGTCTTTATAATAGAATGATTGATATTCCTTTGGAATCCCACATTTTTTATTTGCACCAAACCCTGCCACTAGATTCTTCAGTCTAAAATAGCATCTCCTACTATCAGTCAGCCCACAGAAGAAGGCATGCTTCTCAGCAATGCTGATGTCCCCTCTGAATGGTGTATCCCTTATGACCTTGGCAGAGCTTTTCCTGGACCTCCCGAGGAAGATAGTCAGCTGTTGAGTGTTCAAGGCTCCCATATTAGGGTAATCTTTAAATGCCTGCTTCTCTGTACTCATTTTTCCTTTTCTCCACAGTCTGCCCTGGCTGTTCTGGCATTTCTACTTCATTTCATTTGGACCATCACTTTTTCGAAGCTTCCTGATCTATACCAGTGGCATATTAGAAATCAACTCGTGGGTTCCATTCCAGGGTGCTAAATGCTATGTCACAAGAACATGCCCCCATATTGACACTTCTTCCTTACCCACCTTTAGTCTGCCCTCTTGATCAAGCACCCACATATCTACTGTCAGTCATCCTCCTCACTGATTTGAGTGAACCAGATCCATCTACTCCTTTGGTAGTTCCAACATCCACCCAGTTGAGTCTTGCTGAGATATAGCCCTGGTAATTGGTCTGGTAACCAGGAGGAAAATAGGGGAAGATCCTAAGAAAGCCAGGATTGTCTTATAAAGCACCTCCTTAATTAGAGGTTTTTGCATTGTCTTCAAGTAAAGGAGGTGGTGGTTCTATCTTCCAACAAAGGAGAAAGTTCATAAGGTTCAGAGAAATCTGTTAATTCGGGGTACTCTTGTGTATCTACACAGATGACTATCCCAAAGCTCAGAGTACTCTCTTTCCCTATCAGGCTCTGACTTTGGTTTAGGGTAAAAACATTAAACCTTGTTGAATGCAGTCAAACATAATCAGACTCATTACCAGGCTTGCTGTTCAAGCATTAGCCTCCTGACAGCTCATCTACATCACCCTATGTACAAAAGTAACCTATTTATTACTCAAACCTCACAGCCTCTCTGTTCCAAAGCTGTCTTGATAACACCCCATCCTTGCAATAACCCATGCTCAAAACTCGAAGTATCTCTTTTAACCCCTCTTGTTTCTCAAAAAGTAAAATCTATCTCACAATTTTGCACTTCCATGACTCCGTGACTTCCATGTGTAATTCCTCACTGTCTCTTTTGCAATTTCTCATTGTCACCTTCACTTCCATCACCTGAAGTCATGTTCCCTTTTACTGATTAGAACCTTCTCACTGGTCTTGCTATCTCTAGATAACTTTCATATTTGTCTTGTAGATGACCATCAGATTAGTCCTCCAGCAGCCAACCTATGTCATATGATGAGGCTTTTCAAAAACTATCAACAATAAAAAATAAAGTACAACCCCTTTCGAGAGCTAATCAGTGTCTTCCATGGCCTGACTCCACCCTGGTATTACATAACCTTCCCTTTTATTTTTTACAATTACTTCCCTTTGTACACCACTTCTCTTAAATTGTGCGACCTTACTCCCCGTCCTCTCCTCACCCTTTCCTGCAACTGTTTGTCTACTTGCTCTATTAGCTTGTGTGGCAAATCCACTTCCATTCATCCTCCATGACGCAATCTGGTGAAAAATAGAGGTCTATGGGGCGGGTGTGGTGGCTCACACCTGTAATCACAGCACTTTGGGAGGCTGAGGTGGGTGGATCATGAGGTCAAGAATTTGAGACCACCCTGACCAACATGGTGAAATCCCGTCTCTACTAAAAATACAAAAATTAGCCAGGCATGGGGGCACGCGCCTGTGGTCCCAGCTACTTGGGAGGCTGAGGTGGAAGAATTGCTTGAACCCAGGAGGCAGAGGTTGCAGTGAGCCGAGATTGCATCACTGCACTCCAGCCTGGCAACAGAGAAAGAATCTGTCTCAAAAAATATATAGAGAGAGTTCTATGGTTAAATGGCCAGACTCTAGAGCTAAACTGCACCCCTTACTGGCAAGCTATTTATTTTCCTTCCTGGAAAAATGGGGATCAGGAGCAAGAGAAGTGAGAGAATAACAGCATCTACCTTATAGGGTGTTTGCAAGAATTAAATGAGTTAATAAGTGCTTAAGACAGTTCAAGCCTGATATTTGGTTAGTTAGCAATTAATAGAGGTTGAATATTCATATTAACTAGCATCTCCTTCTTAGAGTCTTCCCTGATCCCTCTAATAAAAATAACCTCTTCCTTCTCCCAAATAGAATGATGATTTTTTTGTCCTTCTCTAATGATTTTTATCACTTCCTACCATGGGGTATTTATTTTTATAGACATTCTATTTTGTCTGTAGAATGTAAGCTTCAGTTCATCATTGTTCCTCCCAACTCAATAAATTTCATGTATTTACCATCAAATTGAATGAAGAACTTGTTGGTTGTCAGTTTGAATGTAACTGTGGTGAGAGGGGTAGGCTTTTTTTCCCCCCACTCTTTGTTAGAAGTTATCTTCACTGTCACAGCCTGAAGAAAATTTCATCAAAATAAAGGAATATCTGCATGTCCCATTCCTGCCAAGATTCTCTTTTGCATTTATTATTTCTCACCAAATATAAGCTATTTGCACAAAATAGCTACAACAATAAACTATTAAATGGAACCAACAACCTTTCTCTCTGCTCCCCACCCTTCACAAGCACCACAGCAAACAAGCCAAACCTTAACTGGGATCCACAGAGGAGGGTTTCTGCGGTTGCCTTCTCCTCCTTGTGAATTCTTTATCATGGGTTGCATCTCAATAATGGCACTTTCTTTTTTTTTTTTTTTTAATTTTTTATTGGATTATAGGTTTTGGGGTACATGAGCAGAGCATGCAAGACAGTTGCGTAGGTACACACATGGCAGTGTGCTTTGCTTTTCTTCTCCCCTTCACCCACATTTGGCATTTCTCCCCAGGCTATCCCTCCCCACCTCCCCCTCCCACTGGCCCTCCCCTTTTCCCCCCAGTAGACCCCACTGTTTAGTACTCCCCTTTCTGTGTCCATGTGTTCTCATTTTTCATCACCCACCTATGAGTGAGTATATGCGGTGTTTCATTTTCTGTTCTTGTGTCAGTTTGCTGAGGATGATGTTTTCCAGATTCATCCATGTCGGACAATAATGGCACTTTCATTCTGCTTCCACATTGTGGACATTTACAAACAGGTCTTATCATGCTCACTTCTTTGTTATTAACATGGAAGCTCCTAAGATTCTTGACAACAGCTCATTTATTTTTATATCCCCTACAGTGCCTTGCACTGTGCTGAAAATAGAATGAACCAATACTATCTATTTGGAATACAGAAAAAGGAATCTTGATTTGTAAATTCAGTGAGAGTGTAGGAAGGATAACATTATCTGGAAAGAAAGCCAAATAACATAAAAACAGTGTTGAGCTATATATGAAATAATCCAACACTCAAAAAGCAAAGTTCTGAGTCTTTACCATAAAAGTTTAAAGTTTTTCACTGTAGCCTAGTGAAGAAACATGAAATTAAGAGTTTCACTGAATTAGTTTTGAATATGTATTTACCATTCATTAAATATTTAACCTTGACCATATTATTTAAACTCTGTGAGTTTCAGAATTTCTTACTGAGAGTAAAGGGAATATTCATTCTGTAACCTCGAGTCAAGACTTAAATGAGGAAACATATATAGGTATCCTGAATAAGGCTCAGTATATAAAGCATATACAGCAAGTGACTAATAATGCTAGTTCTGTTGAATATGACTTGATACATGCTAGTACCTAAAAAAGTAAGCAATGTAAGCCCAGCTCATCTTTCAGGAATAGCCAAGAGAGATGACATCAGCCATTAACTGAACAAAAAGAGACGAAATGAATCAAGACAAGACAATAAGCCCAAGCCTTTGTGAATATTGGGAAAAGACCAGAATCATGTGCTGGGTGTGATGCAATGCTTCTCTGTCTCTTCTTCCAAGTCCTGCAAAACGTTTAAGATATAAAATGGGAATTGATTTTATCAGAACAATTCACAGAATAATAGAACCAGAAAATGTGTATTTCATTTTGCAGAGATGATTTGTAAGCTTGACTCATAGCTTGCATGGAGTCCCTCATGGAAAAAAGAACCACTGAAGTGATATCTTGATCAATGACCACAGAGGAGGAGACTAGAGTAGGTGTGAATATCCATTCCAATTAGTAATATTAAAGTAGCTTCAAAAATGTCCCCTAAACTTCTTAAGTTTCTCAAGCAAAGTGGGAGAGCAAACAGAACACAGAGAAGATTTGCTGTTCTGTATATCCCCTTAGCCAACGCCCTTCCTTCCCCACACTCCTATCTGTTGACTCTTGGGCCTCTATGATTCTTGGGCCCCCAACATTCTTGGGTGTTGCTTCTTTGGTAACACCAAAGAAAATGGTTGCACCCAGGAAATCATCGACATTAAGTTTTCACAATTTGAGTGATCTAAGCACCCATACTACACCACTGGTGCCACCTCATCTCACTTGTTCAACTCTCTTCCATCGCTTCTATCACTTGTCACCAAGCCATGACTGCTGCAGACAGAGCCAGACTCACAGAATCCAAAGCCCTGAAGATAGTGCAGCTTCCACTCACTGGTTTTCCAAGGGCTTAGTGATACTTCCGCCCAAATCCAAAAATCACAGACACGAAAACGATACTTCAATGGGGGAAAAACAAGACCTTCAAAATGCTTCCTGTTATATGATATGCCAGGGGTAAAAAGTGATTATAAAAATCCTTGGTGTTATAGTCAGTGGAATAATACACTCAATAACTGAAGGATGTACCAAAAGAAAATTGGACTTAGAGGAGCTTTCATAAGGGAAAAGCTTGTTTGTTTCCTCTTGTAAACAAGAGTTGCTTCCTGGAAGATTTCAACAAAGAGGGTTACAAGACAATGACCTGAAGCCAATAAATAATGCAAATAAATTAAAAGCAACAATAATAACCAGCCTCTGGAATTAGAAGTGATTACGTACACCGTGACTTATGATAAGGGAAATTATCATAAATTCATGAAAGTATAACTTGGAAGTCTAATGGGTTGGTCACATTTCTCTATACGAATAATAACCACACCACCCTCACAGCCATAAGACATATTTCAGAAGACTAGAGTTTCCTCCACTTCAAGCTTTCTCTTCTCAGATCTTTCCAAATGCAGCTCTTGCCCTCATGCTAGCAGAGACTATAGCAGGCAAAGGTTAGAGTCTGCATAAAGTAAGCTGGTCCCTTAGTTTGGCGGATCCAACATTACACTGACCAAGTAAACAACCTCCTTTCTTAGCCCCATAGACACACTTACTCTCCCTCCTCATTTCCCCAATAGAAAATGCACCAAGCTACAAATGTATGTGTTACCAAAGTGCCAAGGCCAAATCCAAAACAATTAGTGTAAAGTCAATTTAATCAATCAAAACAAATTACTAATATGGCACTCTATTATTGTATGTACATTTATTGAATCGTATGTCATTGTTATTGGATTATTATATTTCAATAACTTGCAGTGCAAAAAACTTACTTTTCAAGCACATGCTATATGAAAAACATAAGTTTTCATCAAGTAGAAATTGAAAATTGGAGTTAAAATGTTCAATGCAAATGCATATAATTAATATATGATTAACAGTCCAGGTCAGTTGAAATATTAATTATTACAGAGAAGAGCAATTAAGAGAATTTTTTAATTACCAAAGCTTATTAATAAATAAGAAAATGATATTAGAAACAACTATATTTAAGGAAGCCAACTGAAACTATATTTAGCACTATCTCTTCACAGCCTTAGATAAAAGTTTATTCTAGAAGGATGACCTAAAATATAAACAGTCTTTAATTTATTAGGTGTTCCCTTCATGTATTTACTGGTGGTATCCAATGAATCCCTAATTAGTGTATAAAATGTGTTTATTCCAAAATTTAAATAATCATTGGCTGAATTTTGGCAAGTAGCCAATACAGTCTCTACTTCATGCAATAATTGCAAATGTTATAAAAGACTTCTGAAGGTATAGCCAAGGACAGAGTTTACATTTTGTCTTATTTTATTCTATGATCTAATTCTTATTTTATTGAGTGCTCACTCTGTGCTAAGCACTTGATAAGCATTGTTTCATTTCATGCTGGAAACATTTCTCCAAGGATGGTAATAACGACTGCCTCCATTTGCCAAAAAATTAGGAAACTAAGGCAAAAAGAATTTGGGTAGCTTGCCCAAGGTCACACACTAGTAAACGGCAGAGTCACGACCTGAATGAAGTCCACTCCCAGTGCTCCACTGGATCACATCAGAAAGTCTGGGCTATTTGCAGGTAATGGATCTCAGTTAAATCCTGGATTTCGCCTAAAACAGATATTATTTCTGTGTATTAAAATGTTAAATGAGTTGTGTGATTTAAAAAAATATTTATGAAATCCAAACAGTTTCATCTATTAATGGCTGGTTAATGGTTTGTAAATAAAGCACAATCTGTTAAGCCAAACAAACAAACAAAAAATTAGCTTATTAGTTTGGAATGTAAATAGAGAACTCATTAACTGGCTACTGTTTTTCCTGCTGCTATATTTGGTCTTTAGTTAGCACATGGAGTGTATAGCAGGAGTAGAGGAGATTGGCTTTCCTGGTAAGAAAACATATAAAACCTTTCAACTTTATTAAATCCTCCAAGTCTCTGCTATGCCCATCGGTTGCCATGCAGTATTACAACGTGTGCTATACAGTGTAAAGACACAATGTTAACGTGGTTGAAAAAATGGTCTCACTCTTCCTTAGAAGCAGAGATCTGGCCATTTTCCTTGACCACAGAAAACACCAGAAATTCTCGGCCATCTACTTTGCAGATGCCAGCTACTGAATACCAGTAGGGTCAGGCAACAGCCTATGAGTGGCATTTACCAAATACATCACAACTAATGGAAAAACATTCTAAATGCCTGCCACTGCTAATGGTGTGTTAGTAATAACATTTTTGCACACAAACAACAGACACATTTATTACTTGACTTTTCATTCATTGATGAATCATTATGGGAAAGCACTAGATAGATAGGCATACCATGTAAAAATAAATATTTGTTCCCAGCTACAGTCATTTCTTCTCGCTTTTGACTGCATTCTCTTCTAACAACTGTTTCTCAAACAATGGTAAGTTTTAGCATTATGACACAAATACTCAACAGAAAACCAAAAATAAGGCCTCAGGGCTCCAATTAGCTTTATTAGAGTGCTAGAAATAGGACTATATTACTAGAAAAACACTTCTGGATACTGCTCTTTGAATGAGAATAATTAGTATCTGAAAAAAGAGAACTATGTTGTCTTTCTAAATGTTAAATCTAAAAATTTGCAGAAAATTGTGAGGTCTGACCCTACTTTCTTCACCATGAGTGAGTTCTAATAGAGTGTTCCTTTTGGAAATGACCAGAAGTGGAAGACAAGCCCTTGGATGTTAAACTCTAATTGAACTCAAGTCTCATAAGATTGATCTCCATTCCATAATTTTATGATCTGTCTTGTCATTATCATCCTTATTATAATTAGTGTCAAAAAAAATCTCCTGCTACTTTTACGAACAATGTTCTGAAGTTGGCACATGCTAGCAAGTAAGCTTGTCAAACCTCAGAAATGCATCTATAGGAGAAATGTTGGGATTTTAAAAGTAAACACAGACTCCCATCTTTAACTTGCCAAGAAACAACACTTAGTTCACAGTATTAACAACATGTATGCCACATAGCATAGTCACCAGGCCTGCTTGCTCCGTGGATAGACTGAGCTTGATAAGGAGTCCTCCAGTGTATCAGCTTAGCTGATTAACAAAGTAGGAAGCTGACTGTGTACTTTATTATGGGCTTCACCTTTTGCCTTGACCTGAAATTCTCACTATTAAAGCATATTGAAAGATTCAGATAGAGAGGAGGAATGTCTCCTTGGGGACACATGGTCATACTAATCTCCAGGGGACACTACAGCAGTTACTCTGGGATACTAAGTAAACAGTCTTATAGATCCTAGAGGGTCAGTGGAAGGTTGGGACAGGAAGGACCCATCTCAAAGTTGGGAGATCCATGCCAGGAGCCTGAAAGCTAGAGAGGTGGTAGGCAAGTACCAAAGAAGATAGCCTGAGTCACAGGACAGCTGTTAAACTACAAGAGGCTCACAAATCTGCTCTTGAAATAGAGTTGCCAGACTCAAATAAAATATGTGAGATACACAGATGCTCCAGTAAACTTGAATTTCAGATAAGCACTCAATAATTTTTTAGAATAAGTATGTCCCATGCAATATCTGGGACATCTATACATTAAAAACTCACGTTTACCTGAAATTCAAATTTAAATAGGCATTTTGTATTTTATCTGGTGATTCCTTTACCCCTTGGAATGACTGATCTTTTAGCCTGAGTTATATCTACAGGCCTGGGTTTAGCAGAGCAGTGATTGAGGCTTTAAGTGTAGCTCCTGCACCAGAAGCAGCAGCAGTAGCTGAGAAGCTATTAGAAATGCAAATCATCCAGGTTAGGTGTGGTGGCTCACACCCATAATTTCAACATTTTGGGAGGTTGGGGTGGGTGGATCACTTGAGGCCAATAGTTCAAGACCAACCAGGCAACATGGCACAACCCCATCTCTACAAAAAAACACAAAAATAAGCTGGGCATAGTGGCACATGCCTATAATCCCAGCAGCTAAGGAAGCTGAGTTGGGAGGATCACTTGAGCCTGGGAAGTCAAGGCTGCAGTGAACTGTGACTGGGCCACTGAATTCCAGCCTGGGTGACAGAGCAAGACCCTGTCTCAAAAAAAAAAAAAAAGGCCTGGAATGGTGGCTCATGCCTGTAATCCCAGCACTTTGGAAGGCCAAGGCAGGCAGATCACCTGAGGTCAGGAGTTTGAGAACAGCCTGGCCAACATGGCAAAACCCTGTCTCTACTAAAAGTACAAAAATTAGCTGGGTGTGGTGGTATGTGCCTCTAATCCAAGCTACTTGGAAGGCTGAGGCGGGAGAATCACTTGAATCCGGGAGACGGAGGTTGCAGTGAACCAAGATTGTGCCATTGCACTCCAGCCTGGGCAACAGAGTAAAACTCCATCTCAAAAAAAAAAAAAAAAAAGGAAAAGAAAAGAAAGAAAGGAAGAAAGACATGCAAATTCTCATTCCCATAGCAGACCTACTCCAGAGGTGGGGTCCAGCAATTATACTGAAATCTCTGGGAGAGTCTATTGTACACTCAAGTTGGAGAAAGCAGCCCTTAATACACTGTATAAATAACACTTATTCTACATAGGAAAGTCGGCAGGTCTGCTTGCTCAGTGGATAGACTGAGCTTGATAAGGAGTCCTCTCTGGTGCATCAGAACTGTAGAGGTTAGGAGAGAGAATGAATAAAAGAAGATAACCTGATTGAGGGAGAAAGGGAGTCAGGCGCGATCCCAGTACCTTGGCCGTATTGAAAACACTATTTGATTCTCCACTTCTGTGTATTCTGGCTGTGCTCATTAGGTTTGGTTTCTGCCATTTCCTAGTTCCCTCCAGCAACTATTAGTAAGACAGTTATAATAAGAAGAGTTTGTGAGCTTACCTTCGGGGATACTGAAGGTGGAAACACCAGCCATTTTTGAAGTGAGAGTGACTTAATAGAAAAGAAGTCGTCGTCTTGGGCCTGGGGCAAAAAAAGGAAATAGCCTCCGAAGACTGACAAATAAGCCCTGGAGGATTCCAGGCAGGAAGACGCTGGCTTTCCTGGCAGGGGTGCCGTGCTGAGCTTAAGGCTGGTTTTTCTCAGCTCACTGTCATGCTTAGGGAGGAAACACCGTGCAGCCCCTCCGTATGAATCCCACAGAGTGCCGAGGCGTCGCAGTGATATGAGGATAAGGCCAGTCCAGTCCCTCTGTCTAATCAGGATCCCACCAGTCCAAGCTACCTGACAAGACCGTTCCAGAACCACTGGCGTCTGCCTGGGTCGCTCCGTTCCCCACACCAACTTCCCAGAAGGCCACCTACCTACAAACCCTCCGCCTCCTCCTAACTAGCAAAACTTGAGTCTCATTTAAATTAAAGATGTAAAGCCCTCTTTTTAACTTTGGAAACGCAGAGGGAAGAACTCAAGGTATCTTCACTCTCCAATTCATCTCCTCTTTGCTTAAGTAGAACGATTCAGTGTAGCCTAGTGGTTAAGAGCACAGGTCTCACAGCCTTGCTCTGCACTTGCCAATTCTACCTGCTTTCTCTCTGTAAAATGTAGATAATCATACCACCTGTCTTTGTGTACGGCTGTGAGGATTAATCAATGCATCTGAAACTTAGAACAATACCTGGCTAACAGGAAGGGCTCAGTAAGTATTGGCTATTATTTTTACCAATTATTACTACTACTAATAGTATCACCATCACCAATTGAAGTCATATTCCCTGGATTCAGTATTTGGATTGGAAGAAAAGAGTTTTATAACATCAGGGAGATAAAACACTTAGTTTTCTGGGCTGTACTTCCCAAAATTGGCCTATGCTTCCTAAGAACCAACTAAGAAGCTTTTGCCTTTCTTTCTTCTTTTTTTTTTCTTTTTTTTTTTTTTTGAGTTGGAGTCTTACTCTGTTGCCCAGGCTGGAGTACAATGGCACGATCTCAGCTCACTGCAACCTCCGCCTCCCAAGTTCAAACGATTCTCCTGCCTCAAGCTCCTGAGTAGCTGGGTTTACAGCCATGTGCCATTATGCCTGGCTAATTTTTGTATTTTCAGTAGAGACAGGATTTCACCATGTTGGTCAGGCTGTTCTCGAACTCCTGATGTCACATGATCCGCCCACCTCAGCCTCCCAAAGTGCCGGGATTTTAGGCGTGAGCCAGCACCCCTGGCCAGAAGTTTATTACATATACGAATTCTGGGTCTCCATGTCACAGCTCTGATTTGGCCAGCACTGTGTACAGCCACAGAATCTGCATGTATAATAAGCACTCCCGGAGTGTCTGATGGTTTCTGAGCCACTGCTGTGGGAGAGGGCACTTCTTAAACCACAGGTGACCACAGCTTTCCTGAGTGACACGTTCTTCCATTCCATCCATGTCTTCCTTCCACTTCAAGTTAACCTCCTGAAAAGTTAATTGATGCAAAGTATGAAATGATTTATTACAAGACTCCCAGTTCTGTTGGCATCCAGAGAGGCTATTTCACCACAGTGATGGATGAGATATAATAACAGCTGCTTGTGTTGAGATTTTACAGTATGCCAGGCACTGTACCAGGCAGTTTTTATTCATGGCATCTATCCTTTCCAGGAAAGTACTATTATCCTCATTTTACAGATGAGAAAACAGGAACACCAAGAAATTAAGCATTTTGCCAAGGTCATTCTACTGTGAAATAACAGCCAAGATTCAGGTCTGTGAGACAATAAAGCTGAGGTCTTTTCCTCCATTCCAGTAGCTCTCAATCATTAGTGTGTGGGGTCGGGGGAAGGAGAAGTCACTTGAAAAAGTCACTAAAAAGTCAGATTTGTGGCCAGGCACAATGGCTCATGCCTGTAAACCCTGCATTTTGGGAGGCCAAGGTGGGCGAGTCACAAGGTCAGGAGTTCCAGACCAGCCTGACCAATATGATGAAACCCCATCTCTACTGAAAATACAAAAATTATCTGGGCATGGTGCCATGGGCCTGTAATCCCAGTTACTCAGGAGGCTGAGGCAGGAGAATCACTTGAACCCTGGAGGTGGAGGTTGCAGTGAGCAGAGACCATGCCACTGCACCCCGCCCTGGGCAACAGAGCAAGACTCCATCTCAATTTTTTAAAAAAAGTCAGATTCCTGGGCCCAAAGCACAAAGATTCCAGTTCCATAGGTCCAGCTGGGGCCTATAAACCTGCATTTGAATAGGCAGCCCGTTTAATTCTGACACAGGTGGTTTAGCCCACATTTTGAAAGCAGTACTCAATACAATTTATCTCACCTTGATTTGAAATCCCTTCAATTCCGATGAATATAAAAGAGGTTCAAATAAGTCCAAGTATTTCCTAGAATGATAGTTTCATGTTAATTTGTAAATGTTTAAATAAAAGTTCTGTGATTAGCACTCGCTTTAAAGAAATCTTAACTTTTGTTATCTCTTCAAATGGCAGCAGATAAATAACCAAGCTCCTCTTTGGATTATGTCTGCAATAGAGATACCACTCTGAGGAAGATTAATTGTCTTCAAAGGGCTCTTGTTGTTGCTTTTTGTTTTCTAGCCATGGTGCCTAGATGAAATATACTTCCTTTTACATTATCTTGAAAGTAGAAATTATATTCAGGTTCATGAGGGGAAGACACAGACTTTTCCATTTTTCTTTATTCTAAAATAACTACAAAAATCCTTTAAACATCTGCAGTGCAGACAAGTAGAAAATTACTAACATTTACAACACAGTGTACAATAATATCAATTAAAAAGTGTATGTACAGAACCAGAAAAACAATGACTTCACTTAATCTCGAAACCCAGATCTAATCTTGATACAATTCCCCTGTACAGTTTGGTCAGGAACATTTGCTCCAGGCCACAGAACATTAGTTCCCTTTCTAGAAAGCACAGGCTACATGCCTGACCCATCATCCCAGGAAGGCAGAGGAGACTTTTGTCACAAATCAGCTGAGTGAGGAAAAAACCTGAGCTGTGACAGAGACTCAAAATTGAAAGAATGTCAAAATATTCCATTCTGAGATAAGTGCCAAGAGACAACCCTCTCCTGCATGTTGCCCTCAAAAGCATCAAAATGGGCAGGCCAGATGGATGGAAAGAGGCCTTGGGCAAATCTCTTAACCTTTCTAAGCCTCAGTTTCCTCATCTGTAAATTGGGTGTAGGAGAGGGGGGAAATAAGAGACATGGCCTTTCTAATGGAGTTGTTCTAAGAATTAAATGAACTCATTTTTATGGAGTTCTTACCACAGTGCCTGGCACAGTGGAATGTAGAAAATACTCAAAAAATATTGCCATTATTAATTTTCCAACAATGAATAAATAAGAAATACTAAAAAGGCTGCAGGGCATAGTAAAAAGGAAAGAGAATGTATTACTCCATCCTTACATTGCTCTGAAAGACTACCTGAGACTGGGTAGTTTACAAAGAAAAGAGATTTAATTGACTCACAGTCCTGCAGGCTGTACATGAGAGATAGCTGGGGAGGCCTCAGGAAACTCACAGTCATGGCAAAAGGCAAAGGGGAAGCAGACAGATCTTCACATGGCAACAGGAGACAGAGAGTGAAGAGGGAAGAGCTACACACCTTTAAACAACCAGATCTTGTGAGAACTCACTATCGGGAGAACAGCAAGAGGGAAATCTGCCCCCATGATCCAATCACCCTCCAATAGGCCCCTCCTCCAACACTGAAGATCATAATTCAACATGAGATTTAGGTGGGGACACAGAGCCAAACCGCATCAGGAGAATGGTGAAACAGTGTTCTCCACAAGTCTTTTAATGGTCATTACATTGCTCCCATTAGCAAAGTGTCTGGATTTAAAATAAATAGGTGCACAACCTGATCATATAGAAACACTATATGATCATTTATCGAGGAGGCAACCTGGTGAGTACACCCTTCACTAACGTTTTAGGCAACAAATTTTACCTAATACAAATGAGGGTGTCTCTTCTAAGACATCAGCCTCTTCTAAGGTGTCAATGTTCTCTGCTACAGGAAAGCTAAGGAAACCTGTTTATGTTCTTTTGGTAACAAATGCCTGGTAATCGAAAGTAAAAGACTCTCTCAGGCTTTGCTTCCCAGGTACAAAGCACTATTTCTCTGATTAATGATCCAGATATCTGCAGTAACTGCAAAGTGAACATTTTCTAGTTCTAACAGAGTCAGCCCAGGTGTTAAGCCCATGCCCTCATCCTGGGGGGTGTTTGGTAATTAGCAGTGCCAGCAGGTGTTTGCACTTGCTGCTGTTCCTGGTAGTTGAGCATATGTGTCAGGTCCCTGCTGGGGGGAGAAAAGAAGGGGAAATAAATGATTCACCCTAGCTCCAGCAAGGTCAGCTCCTTCCAGAAAGAAAAGGAAACTTTCTGTCTCTGCATCAAGCCCTCTCCTTGTTCATCCTCTAAAATCCTCAGCTAATTTTGAAGTTAGCATTGACACTTGCTCCTGCTTTCGTTTAGCAGTACCTCTTTAAGTTGGCTGTCTCCAAATGGCTCTCTTGAAATTTGCTGTGCTTCGGGCCTTTATGACCTGATTTTCTACAATTTTAATTTCTCTTGTCTTGCATTACCACATTCCCTCCAACTCTTCTCCCTGACTTTCAAGGGGTTGCTTAGCCAGGCTGATAAAGAATTTTGCCAAGGGATGATGAGTGCCCAAGTGTTGCTGGGAAAAGATTTTATTCCACATTAACCCTACTTCCACAAAATAAACTCAGAGGTCTGGCTCTGTGTAGGGGGTGGAGAACCCAAGATTTGTAGCATCTGCCAATTTCCATGGTGTAAATTCTTCCACCATGACCGATGCCAAGCTACCAACAGGGCAGAGCTAGGAAGAGGTGCACAGAATTGGCTCTCACATATTAGTATGAGTGCACTCCAGCACACCCCTGGTTACTGCATGATTCACAATGATTTCCTCATGATTCACAATGATTTCCTAAGTGTCATGATTCCCAGGAAGTGAGAATGTTATGACTAGATGTAGTTGATTTAAGAAACATTTTAAGACAAAAGGGGGTCACACGGAATACTTAAGATTGCATTGAAGACTTCTGCAAGATGGCAAAATAGAATTGCATACTTAATTCCTCTCCTTCCAGACAGCCTCTTTAAAAAAAAAAAAAAACACTAAATAATTAAAAATGTATAAACCTACAGCAAGAAACAAGGGGATGAAAGCCATCATAGGATGATAGATTTTGGCAAATTTCTGTGAGACAGAAAGCAGATGGAGCAGTGACGGATAACACAGGGCAGAGGCAGCTGCCCCAGAAACACTTGCAGAAAGGACACCCGTGGAAAAGATCTCTCCACTCTGGAAAGATAAAAACTGTGGAATGAGTGAGAAAAGGAACTGAAAATCACAGTAGTGGGAAGTCACAAGTTTCACGCTATCAGAAATGCTTGGTACCTGCTGGATGACAAATAACAGGGTGTAAACATCTAGAGGGAAACCCTGCAAATCTGGGGAGGTTTGAACTACATAACTCTTCAAGATCCCCGGAATCCCAACCAGATGAACTTCCTCAGAGACTCTACCCTAGCAATTCATATTAATCACCAAGCGTCAGAGTATCTAGTTCTATCCAGCCTTGGGAGGCCTCCCAAATGCAGCTATATTGGTCAATGAGCAACTGTGTTAGTGTGTGCTTTGTGCAAGAGCAGCCTAAATACTTTGCACTGAGCAAGGTGTCACCAATACTTCAACAGAAAAGAACATGGGAGCAGACAATTGAGACATTTACCCTACCTCATGTAAGGCCGGTTGCCTCACCGGGAGGCCGGACACACCCACCTCTGCACCCAGCACTTGACTCTGCACCCGGCACCAGGCTCTGCACTCAGCACCTAGCTCTGCCACATGGCTCCCCTGGAAGGCTCCAGCCGATGGAACCCTGGCTGGCTCTCGCACCGGAAAACCCACCCAACAACCCGCCAACCAATGGTGGCCCGCCCCATCCGAAACCTGCTCCCCTGGAGCCAATGAGAGCACCCAGCTGTTGCTCCTTCCTCATAGCCATAAAAACCCCAGGCCCCAGGAGGTCATCACGACTTCTCTGGCCCCCTTTCCCTGGACCATAGAACCTTGCCCGCCAGCTGAATAAATTGGCATTTAATTTTCTTATACTGGCCTCAGTTTCCTCATTTTAAACTCGGCAATAACCCTTATACTTACTATGTTGAGAAACACAAACTTGAGGTGGCAGATGATTCTGCTCTCAGGTAAAAGGCTGTAACCCTGAAGAACTTGCTTATTTTGCAAATGTTCTCATCCCAAAATCTGTATAAACACCCTCTGCATCCATTAAATAAATATAGATGCACCTGCTAAGTGCCAGTTCTCTGCTACCTGTTGAGGAGATAAAGTGATGAGTCAGGATGGGCACGGTGTCTCATGCCTGTAATCCCGCACATTGGGAGGCTGAGGAGAGAGGATTGCTTGAGGCCAGGAGTTCAAGAACGACCTGGGTAACAAAGTGAGACACCAACTTTACAAAAAATACAAAAAATTAGCCAAGAGTGGTGGCATGTGCCTGTGGACCCTACTTGGGAGGCTGAAGTAGGAAGATAGCTTGAGCCCAGCCTAGGTGGATGGTATGAGACACTGTCTCTAAAAAAATAAAATTTTTAAATAAAAAAATTTTTTAAATAATCAGGTAAGGTTTGACTTTAATTTGCTTCCATAAAGGAGGAGTGGTAAATTTTGTCTCCATTTAATGGTGCCAACACAGAAGCCAACAATGCCACGAGAGAGGAAGAGGGTGGCAAGACAGTTCCTAAGGGAGATGGAATATTTCCAGCTGGGAGTGGGGGGCATTGGAGGGCTAAGGTTGCCAAACAAAACACAGGACACCCAGTTAAATTTGTCTCTTGGCTTTAAAGATTTCTTTGGGGAAGGGGACATCACACTTCTACTTAATGAAGAGAAATCTCCAGAGGTCTTTCATTTTTTTACGTCTATTATGCCATGAATCCAGGGGGCAGAGGTTCTGGCAGTTCAGGCGCCTTCCCATTGGTTCTCACACAGTGGGTTTCTCTGGTGCTTCAGGCAAACCCAGGTACCTTTCTCTCTGGCTTTCTTGTTTTTCTGATCATTTTCCTTCATGTTTCAGGAAGCTATCTTGATTCTCAGTGCTTAACATGCTCAATCAACACATTAATTCTCTTGGCGAGAATCTTGCACCTACCCTGTTTATTTACAAAAATGCCAACAGAATGCTGGGTGGCATTGTAGACTCTTCCAATTTTACCATGGTAACACCTCTGAGGCCTTCCTTTTTGAACAGTACCCATTCCCTTGATGTCTACCATATTACCTTTCATACAGGAGGAACTCAATATTTTCTGAAAGGCCTAGAGAACATCTATCAGGTGCCTCTCCTCTTCCAGTAATTTGCCAAAGATGTGCCTGCTTCCTTTTCCCATGGCGGAAGGGAAAGCAGGTACATCTTTGGCAAATTACTGGAGGATGGCAGTTCCAACCAAAAGTCCCAGTTAAGTTTTAATTTCAGATAAACAACAAGTACTTTTTTCAGTAAAACCTTGAAAACCACTGAAGCTTAGTTTATAGGGCAGGTAGAATCTGAACTGTCATGGAGACTGGGGGCAATGCATTCCAGGCAAAATAGTAAATACAGTTTGTTTTTCCATTTTTGAGTTAAGTATCACCTTCCCATAAAAGCCTTCTCTGACCTCCTTTTTTAAAATCCTTACCTCCTGGCCTGGCATGAGGGCTCATGCCTGTAATCTCAGCACTTTGGGAGGCTGAAGCAGGTAGATCACTTGAGGTCAGGAGTTTGAGACCAGCCTGGCCAACATGTCGAGACCCCATCTTTACTAAAAATACAAAATAATAATTGTAATAATAATAATAGCCAGACATTGTAGTACATGCCTGTAATCCCAGCTACTCGGGAAGTTAAGGAAGGAGAATCACTTGAACCCAGGAAGCAGAGGTTGCAGTGAGCGGAAATGATACTACCACACTCCAACCTGGGCAACAGAGTGAGAATCCAGCTCACAAGAAAGAAAGAAAGAGAGAGAGAGAGAAAGAAAAGAAATCTCACCCTTCTGTTCCCACAGTATTTTTCTCTATAGCATTCCTCACTATATGATATATCATGTGTTTCTTTGTTTATTGTTTCTCTCTCCATTCCTGCAGGAAAAGTTGTCTATTTTTGTTCACTATTATATTCCTATGCCTTCGACAATGAATGGAATAAAGTAGGTGCTGAAAAAATATTTTTGACTGAATGAATGACAAATGAACAAGTAAATAAACCAAATTGGCAGGACTGATTTTTTCATCTTGTGACTGACACTGGAAGAATACTCAGTTTATGTTTGTTGAAATGTGAAAACACTAATATAATCCCAACCCTGATGTGGCAATCAGACTAAATGGGGACAGAAAAAGGCGATAACAAAAGAAACTACGTGATCTTAAAGAAATACGAACTTAACCAAGAATCACTAATAGTGTATGCAAAACCTGTCCCACTTCTGCCAAGCCAGGGGCTGTTGCAGTGATTGCAGTTCTCAAGTCAGAAACTGAATCACTGTGAGAGGGTGAACTTGGGCAATGATCTTACAGGCCAAGAAGGAGGCAGAGCCTCCAGCCCTCTGGGCATCCAGATTGGTCTAATTCCTTGTCCTGGGGATCGCTTTCCTCCACAGACCACATGTCCTCAGAAGGCAAACACCTTCTTTATAACAGTGTGCAAATGTACTGGTCCATTTGCACACTGTTATAAAGACATACCGGAGACTAGGTAATTTACAAAGAAAGGTTTAATTGCCTCAAAGTTCTGCATGGCTACGAAGTCCTTGGGAAACTTACAATCATGGCTGAAGGGAAAGCAGGCCCACCTTACATGGCAGCAGGCTAAAGAGTATGTGACAGAAGTGTAGGGGGAAGAGCCCCTTGTAAAACCATCAGATCTCACGAGAACTCACTCACTGTCATGCAAACAGCATGGGAGAAACTGCAACCACGATTCAATCACCTTCCACCAGGTACCTCCTTCAACACATGGGGATTACGATTCAAGATAAGATTTGGGTGGGGTACAAAGCCAAACCATTTCAACCATGTAGCATTCTGATGCTGGTTTCCTTCAGAGTGATTGCCCAGCCTGGCTGCTGTCCTTCAGAGGTAATAAAGACCAAGTGAAAGGAGGAACATGCATTCCAAGTAGAAAGGGATCATATATTAGAACAAAAATCAGAAAAGCCTACTTTTACATACCACCTGTGGGAGTCGGGAATTGTTTGGAGGTTTCTCAGATTCTGCACATGGTGGCTATGCCCCCCCACCACCTGATCTCAGGAGAAGCCTACACAAAAGCAACATCTCCTACAAATAAAGTCAGGCTTGGTTCCTGACAACCTGCTCTCGTATAACATGCTCCCTGTCAAGAAAGATGCATGCATCTCTAGATGTTAATTGACAGGTAGATTTAAGATAGGAGACTCTCAGAAAGGAGGAATCTGATGGAACTTCCACTTAACAGCTACTGCATCACTAAGACCATTTATCACTTAGCTAATACAGTCAGTGTATTCCTAATACTTTCTGAATATACAGGTCACCAAAGTGCTTTAAAAAAATTAGTAAGTGCAGATAGAGCTCTGCTTCTTAGATGGCAGTATATGTGTGCCTCTAGCCTCCTGTTTCTCTACTTCCTAGTAACCTCCAAGACCTTAATTTTCTGTTTTTAAATTGCCAATCACTGTCTTTCATGTATTTGTGACACTTAGTCTAACACTGCACGATGGTGGGGATGGGGGTGGTAGGCGCTGGAGAGGTAGAGATCAAAGGGGGAGAAAATGAAAGGATAGGAAAGGAAAGGGAAAAAAAAAAACCTAAGATATAATTGAGTCATGTTTCTATAGAAACAGTAAACAATGAGAATAGAAAACAAGGCTGGGTGTGATTGCTCACCCCTGTAATCCCAGCATTTTGGAAGGCCAAAGCAGGCAGATTATCTGAGGTCAGGAGTTCAAGACCAGCCTGGCCAACATAGTGAGACCAAATCCTTTTTCTACAGAAAAAAAAAAAAAAAAAACGTAAAAAAGCCAGACTTGATGGTGCACACCTATAATCCCAGCTACTCGGCAGGCTGAGACAGGAGAATCACTTGAACCTGGAAGGCGGAGGCTGCAGTGAGCCAAGAACACACCACTGCACTCCAGCCTGGACAACAAAATGAAGCTCCACCTCAAAAAAAGAAAAAAGAAAAACCCCACTGCAATATAAGACCCTGCTATCTTAGATCACATACCCCTTTAAAACAATGGAGACTTAAGTGGAATAAAACTGAATAGGCAAACTCTGAGCTATTTAAGGACTTGTCCAGGGTTGAAAAGAGTCTGGCACATAGTAGGCACTGGCACCTGTAATCCCAGCTACTCAGGAGACTGAGGCAGGAGAATTGCTTGAACCTGGGTGGCAGAGGTTGCAGTGAGCCAACATCTGCTCTCCAGCCTGGACGACAGAGTGAGATTCTGTCTCAAATAAATAAATATGCATCAACTGAATACATCAGTTCATTGGATTAATTTGTACATCTTGGTCAAGGGAAGTACAGTGTTCTTATTTGAAACATTTTACATCAATGGAACTAAAATATAAGAGGGAGGTTTCAATTTAACTATGACATTGAGGACAATAAAACAGTCTTTGCCCAAGCCTTGGCTCAGAGTGGGTAAGTGTGTAATACCTACAACTTGGGTGGCACGATTGCCTGGATACTAACATCTAGAAAGAATATAAAGCCTCCCCCCAGTTAATCAGTGAGACTTGGGTAACCCCTAATGGTGTTTTCCTTCTGGGCGGCCTGCCCATGTGTGATCCATTACCATGGAGCATACCGCCCAGATGGTCTTTCCCATTGACAAAACATGTTGGCAGCATGACACCATTACAATTTTGGCAGGAGATCGACATATTCCTTATGCTGATACTACAGGCTTAACTAGGCCAATGAAACCTAAGGCATTTTGTGTCATTAGTTCAGTCCTTACTCTTTCCAGAAATTATCATCACAATTATAGATGGACATCACAGCATCCATTAGGAAGGCATTTCATGATATTCCAATTACTTGGTGTTCCTCCAGAAAGAATCAAGTGCCCAGGAGATGCAGGCTGGGATGATGTGAAGGGAGGGAGAGGAAGTAGAGTGTGGAGGGGCAGGGTGCAGGGACCGAGTATTATCCCTGCCTCCTAGCCAGGGGCTTCTCTCTACAAATCTCAGTGAGCATCCCACACAAGTCAATCTAAACCTAAAATTCTTAGTGGAAAAAGGCACTGAACATGTTTCAGAATGTTCCCTACATGAGCTACATTGCCTGCTGACAGGAATCCAGCTGACAGGTAGCATGGAATCTTCCAGAGCACAGGTGAGAGCAAGTCAGAGCATCAGCTGCTAAAGTGGAGAGCAAACATGTGGGAAAATGATTTTTTAGAAATTCACACATCTAGCATTGTGGGATTTGTTGAGTCCCTTATTTGCTTTCTTTTTCTCTTTTTCCATGAAAATCGTGATTATTTGTCCTCTGCCCTGTGACAGTTATCAAGTAAAATAAAATATTGTTCAAAAAATGTTTCCTGACCATCTCCCCCATACCAGACATAGAGCTGGGTAGGCCCTGAGGATACAGAAGTGAGTAAGACACAAACCTTGTCCTCCTGGAGCTTCCCAGCCAGGACAGGAGTTCACACTCAGAATCTACATTCTTCTTCAGTACAAAGCCAAGGCTACTGATTCTCCCTCCCTCCAAGAAACACACATGGAAATCAGAAATGGACTTGCTGTAATTCATGGAATCTCCAACCCAGAACTTCTTTTTGACCCAAAGTCTGAAAGACAGTTAGTTACAATTAAAGATGTCAGTTGGCCTTACTAAGTAAAATGTCCCAAACCAATGAGCTAGAGAGGCATTAAAAAAAAAAAGTGTGCTGGCAGAAATACAGCCTACATTTCCCCAGGCATCATGAAGTTGAGAGTACAGATAATGTCATGGACACAGAAATAATACACAGCATGTTGGCTTTGGCTTTTGTTTGGTTTTGTTTTTGAGGTGGAGTTTCATTCTGTTGCCCAGGCTGGAATGCAATGGTGTGATCTCGGCTCACTGCAACTCTGCCTCCTGGGTTCAAGAGATTCTCCTCCCTCAGCCTTGTGAGTAGCTGGGATTACAGGTGCACACCACCACTCCTGGCTAATTGTTGTATTTTTAGTAGAGAGAGGATTTCACTATGTTGGTCAGGCTGGTCTCAAACACTTGACCTTGTGATCCACCCACCTCGGCCTCCCAAAGTACTGTGATTATAGGCGTGAGTCACCACACCTGGCCCTAGCATGTTGGCTTTTATTCCCACCTGCTTTAAAAAATTCAAAGCCTCCCCTACTTATATCTGGGGAATCTCAAAAGCGTGCCAGGATCAGGAGACAGTCTAGGATGCACACTTTCTGCCCCGTTCTTCTCCTTCACCTTCTGCTTGATGTCCACTTCATTGAATGTGTCTCTTTCATCACTGGTACTGTTCCTCTATTGAGAACATTCAGTCCTGTGATACCTGTACCCTCCCAAAAGATGCCAATCCTCAAAGTGCCAGAACAGCTCTGGAAAGAAGGGGTGGTTGTCTCTTGCCTATTTACATTACACATCATGTATGTCCTATGTTTCACAGGACCCTCATGGAAACAGGGCTTAGGGACCATGTGTCCCTCCCGCTTCCTCCCATGTAAGTTATCTCAATAAAATAGACATAGACTCTTGTTGGTCTCCCACCTGCCTTTCCCCACCCCCAAAAAATTAGTCATATCTGACATGTCTAAACCCAGTGGTCAGCATGGCTCAAGTTCAAGCTGGAGTCCTTGATGAAGAACCTGCTGAATCCTAGACTTCTATGAAACAGCCAATAAATATGTAGCTCATTTATTCTTAAACTAGAACACAAACTAAGTCTGTTGGATATTGGGAATACATTGATAATTTTTCTTAAAAAAACATAGTCCCACTGCTTTTAAAACTAATAAATCCGAGAGCCGCTATCTTGTGGGAGCAAAACCAATGCCTCGCTCAGAGCAGCAGCCACTGAGGTGTCCCTGGCCAGTGTCCTTCCACCTGTCCACAAGCATGGGGAACATCTTCGCCAACCTCTTCAAGGGCCTTTTTGGCAAAAAGGAAATGCGCATCCTCATGGTGGGCCTGGATGCTGCAGGGAAGACCAGGATCCTGTACAAGCTAAAGCTGGGTGAGATCGTGACCACCATTCCCACCATAGGCTTCAATGTGGAAACCGTGGAGTACAAGAACATCACCTTCACTGTGTGGGACGTGGGTGGCCAGGACAAGATCCGGCCTCTGTGGCGCCACTACTTCCAGAACACACAAGGCCTGATCTTTGTGGTGGACAGCAATGATAGAGAGCCCGTGAACAAGGCTCGTGAGGAGCTCATGAGGATGCTGGCTGAGGATGAGCTCCGGGATGCTGTCCTCCTGGTGTTCGCCAACAAGCAGGACCTGCCCAACGCCATGAATGCGGCCGAGATCACAGACAAGCTGGGGCTGCACTCCCTACGCCACAGGAACTGGTATATTCAGGCCACCTGAGCCACCAGCGGTGACGGGCTGTATGAAGGACTGGACTGGCTGTCCAATCAGCTCCGGAACCAGAAGTGAACGCGACCCCCTCCCTCTCACTCCTCTCACCCTCTGCTTTACTCTCATGTGGCAAACGTGCGGCTCCTGGTGTGAGTGCCAGAAGCTGCCTCCGTGGTTTGGTCACCGTGTGCATCGCACCGTGCTGTAAATGTGGCAGACGCAGCCTGCGGCCAGGCTTTTTATGTAATGTAAATAGTTTTCGTTCCCAATGAGGCAGTTTCTGGTACTCCTATGCAATATTACTCAGCTTTTTTTTTATTGTAAAAAGAAAAATCGACTCACTGTTCAGTGCTGAGAGGGGATGTAGGCCTGTGGGCACCTGGCCTCCAGGAGTCGATGTGTTGGGAAAGATGGGCACGTTCTTGGCTTTAGAGTTGTGTTAAAATCCATTTTGGTGGTTGGTTTTTAACCCAAACTCAGTGCATTTTTTTAAATAGTTAAAAATCCAAGTCGAGAACACTTGAACACACAGAAGGGAGACCCTGCCTAGCATAGATTTGCAGTTACAGCCTGGATGCCGGTAGCCAGCCCGGCTGTTCCCCTTGGGAATGTGAGGCGGTGGTGCAGCAGACCGTGATCAATTCTGCATGGTCACAATAGAGATCCCGCAACTCGCTTGTCCTTGGGTCACCCTGCATTCCATAGCCATGTGCTTGTTCTTGTGCCCCCATGGTTCCCAGAGGCCAGGCTGGGAGCCCACAACCGCCCCTACTCTCCTGCAGGCCGCCCCGCCCACCTTCAGGCAGCCTGTGGGAAACAGGGCCCCACCTGTCCCTCGGTCAGCATGTGGCCAGAGTGAGTCCGTCCTTCCCACTGCTCGTGCTCGCTCAGACACTTTGGCAGGATGTCTGGGGTCTCACCAGCAGGAGCACATGCAAGCCGGGCAGGCGGTCCACCTAGACCCACAGCCCCTCGGAAGCACCCCACCTCCGTGTGTGTCGGCATAGCTTTCTTTCCCTCAGCCTGCAAGGGTCCGATTTGCCATCAAAAAAGAACCTCTACTTTTTTTTTCTTTGTATTTTGATAAACTATCTTGGGGAAACCTCAGAACTGGTCTGTTTGGTGTCGTGGAACCTCTTACTGCTTTCAGTACACGATTGGTAATCAACCGTTTTGTATACTTGTTTTCAGTTTTCATTTCGACAAACAAGCACTGTAATTATAGCTATTAGAATAAAATCTCTTAACTATTAAAAAAAAACTAATAAATCCAAGACACAAATACATAATTACTAGTGAAGACAAAAGTATTATGAAAGAAATAAATAGTGATTCAAAAAAGACGTTCATAGGCTTACATCAAAACACAGCCAAAATTCAGGGGCCAGTTCAAGAGTTTTGAACAATGTTTTATTGTCTCTTTACGTGTTGACTAAGTACAAAGCTGTTGAGTTAGAACAAAACGTCATGTAGGTCATTCTTACAATTCAGTGGGTCCTACAGAAGGTAGCACCTTGAACTTTCTCATTTTAGTGATAAGCCACAAACTGCTGTTAGGTCACTGAAGAGGACTTGCAACTGCTCTCAAGTTTTTGGACTCAGAAGATTATGCTCTGCTCTTTGTGTGTGAGCTATGAGGTATTAAGTCTTTCCATCTTGGTGCTGTCTGCACATAATAATGCTCATAATTACATTATTCTGATTAGTGATTAAAAAATTAAAGGCAAGCCGGGCATGGTAGCTCATGCCTGTAATCCCAGCACTTTTGGAGGCCAAGGTGGGTGGATCACCGGAGGTCGGGAGTTCGAGATCAGCCTGACCAACGTGGAGAAGCCTCGTCTCTACTGAAAAAAAAAATACAAAAATTAGCTGGGCATGGTGGTGCATGTCTGTAATCCCAGCTACTCAGGAGGCTGAGGCGGAAGAATCTCTTGAATCCGAGAGGCGGAGGTTGCGGTCAGCCATGATCATGCCACTGCACTCCAGCCTGGGCAACAAGAGCAAAACTCCATCTCAAAAATAAAATAAAACAAAACAAATAAAATAAGATAAAATAAAATAAAATGCTAAGCCAATGTCATCCACTGACAATGTTAACCGAGGTGGATAGATATTAAGTCAGTACTGCTATATGAGCATCAGTACTTCTATATAACACCAGTACTTCCTGCTGATGTTAATGCCACGTGGAATGAAATAAAACCCACTAGAATCCAAATATGTTGTCTCTATGACTTTCTTCCTCCACATATTGCCCAAAGGAAACTAGTCTTCTCCCATGATCAGCTCTTCACAGAATGACTGGGATGACCATGGAGTATCCTCACATCTTCCCTATATTTATCAACCAAAGTTTTTATTCTTTTATGATCCCACATCAGAGATGCACAAGTTTCCTGGTGACTTTTTGTGTCAAACTCTGTATAAATTGAGTTCCCAGAGGCTGTTTACATTTAACATCACTACGGCTGTGGGTTTGCATTAGGTATTCAGTGTTTTTCTGAGGCTTTATGACAATCAATTATTTTAAAAGCTAATAACATGTCCCAGTGACTTCAATTATAACTTCAAAGAATAGTTCCCACTGGGACTATGTTGGCCACAACACATATAGAGACACATGTAGAGAATATCCTGTCTTTGTCAATGCATGATCTATATGCATTTAGTTGCCTGCCTTATAATGCATTGGGCAAACAAATCAATTAACATGCTCTTCAGTGACCAATTATTAACACATTTATTAAATTATGTCACATTAAATCAGTATTGCATTGGATACTCTTACTGATCTTGAAAACCTTACTTTCTAAAAAAAATCACAAAATTCATGCAATTATTCCAGACATTTTATACGACCCAGTATCTTCTTGTCTGAAAAAGTGTTCCTTGAAGCAATGCTCAGAGTATGCAACAAGATATTACTAAGAATTTCAGTGCAATTATGTAATATTTTTAAATTGTTAAATATTAATTGACTATTTACATACTGATTAGTGAATGCCACAACCAAATTAAAATTTCTAATAAAGTATATAGATGATATGTTTCCATCTGGAAACAAAAACTGTTAACAAAAAACTAAACAATACATTTCCAAGAAGCACACAGCTGGTACAGCAGTTAAACATGTAAATGATGATTATATATATCACATACATAATGTGATACTAATGAAATCCTGATTAATTGTGGTAGGAAATAATAAATATAATCAGAAATATGATTGGTGCTTTATCACATTACATATTGTCACAGTAAGTACTGTACTCCATCTTCCAATAGCAAAAGGAAGAAAAATATAAGTCTAGATACACACACACACACACACACACACACACACTTCCCTGTAGAAGAGCTATACATGGTAAGTTCAGGAAAGAACATTTCATAGTAGCATGGTTAGAACTTACTACTACTTCCCAATGCTGTTCAACTCCCTCTTCTAGTCCATGTTCATTCAAAAAATTTTTTTAATTGACTCACATATTGGTGGAGGAACTGGCTCTGAAAATTCCAAACTCTACCCCTTCACATGGATTTATGAAGCAATTAGAATAGGCAGTGATCCGGGGCAGGCATGGTGGCTCACACTTATAATATCAGCACTTTGGGAGGTTGAACTGGGAGCCTCTCTTCAGGCCAAAAGTTTGATGCCAGCCTAGACAACCTATGAAGATCCCATCACTACAAAAAAAGTAAAATAAAAAGAATAGGCGGTGGTTTTTTTCATGCTAACAATGCTTCCTTGTCCATCTAACAAATTCTACCCATCCTTAACATTCCAGCCCAATCACTACTTTTTTATTGATATCTTCAGTGTATCCTGCCCTGCCACACTCACCTGCCACAGTAAAAACAAACGTTTTTTACATTTATTAGTTCACTACAGAGGATATTTTCATGAATCCAAACAAATCACCAGATGAAGAGATTCACATGATGAGATCTGGAAGGGTCCTGAGTGTGGGAGCTCCTGTCCCTGAGGACTTGGCAGCATGTGGATGTGTAAGCCTCCATGTGTTTAGCTATCTGAAAGCTCCCTGGTCTTTTGGATTTTTGTGGAGGCTTCATCACACAGGCATGATTGACACGTAAGTTCCTGTTGCACCCTGCACATATCATACCCTCTGCCGTGCCCTTACGTGACTGTAATGGGATTGTTTATAAATATGTCTCCCCTCTGGTTCATAAGACTTTTAGGACTATGAATTTTATCCATGTGTTTTCAGCTTGTATCTCCGATGTTGAGCACAATACCTGGCATGGGGTGGACAAGCATTCAATAAGTAATTGTTGAATTTGTTAATTCAGTTAAATTAAAATTGATGAGAGCCTCATTTCTCATTTGTGCCAGAGATGTTGGGTAGAATTAATCTGATACTTTCACTCTTGACTTCATTGGGTCAATCTATACTTCTGTTTTATAGTTCTCAATTATTTTTGAATACTTTACTTGCCATTAACTTGGCCTAATCATGCATATTTTTATGAAAGTGTATTACCTCTCATCTGTGGCTTCTTCCTGGACACTTTTCTATACATTATAATTTTAATAATGGAGTAAAATGAATAAAAGGAAGAATGTATCATTATATGACAAAAAGAGTAAAAGCGGTAGCCCAAAAGCATGGTTCAAATCCTGGCACCTGAATTTTCAGAGGTAGGTCATTCAAGCTCTCCAAGCCTCCATTTCCTCATTTATAAAGAAAGAATAAAAGTGCCTTTCTCACAGGCAGACATCTTTGCTGTTCTGCCGCCTCTACTAGTAATACCTCCAGGTGCAGGGGAAACCCAGGCAAATAGGGTCTGGAATAGATGCCCAGCAAACCACTGAGGCCCTCTGGAAGAAGGTCCTGACTGTTAAAAGAAAAACAAACAGGAAGCAACAACAAGAATAGCATCAACAAAATGTCCTAACAGTAACTCTATCCAAAGATCAGCAGCCTCAAAGATCAAGGCTAGATAAACTCATAAAGATGAGGAAGAATCAATGAAAATGTGCTGAAAACTCAAAAAGCCAGAGTGCCTCTTCACCTCCAAATGATTAAAACAGCTTTCCAGCAAGACCACAGAACTGGGCTGAGGCTGAGATGGATGAACTGACAAAAGTAGGCTTCAGAAAGTGAGTAATAACAAACTTTGCTGAGCTAAAGGAACCTGTCCTAACCCAATGCAAAGAAGCTAAGAACCATGATAAAACATCATAGGAGCTATTGACCAGAATAACCATTTGATAGAGAATAACTTGATTGAGCTAAAAAACACAACACAAGAACTTCACAATTTAATAACAAGTACTGATAGCAGAATAGACCAAGAGGAGGAAAGAATTTCAGAGTTTGAAGACTATCCTGCTGAAATAAGACAGGCAGACAAGATTAGAGAAAAAAGAATGAAAATGAATAAACAAAATCTCCAAGAACTACAGGGCTGTGTAAAAAGACCAAACCTATGACTGCTTGAGGTACCCAAAAAAGATTAGGAGAATGGAACCAAGTTGAAAAACATACTTCAGGATATCATTCAGAAGAACTTACCCAACCTAGCGAGGTGAGGCCAACATTCAAATTCAGGAAATCCAAAGAACCACAGTAACATACTCCATTAGAAGATCAACCCCAAGACACATAATCATCAGATTCTCCAAGGCTGAAATGAAGGAAAAAATGTTAAGGGCAGCCACAGAGAAAGGCCAGACCACCCACAAAGGAAATCCCACTAGACTAACAGCAGATATCTCAGCAGAAACCCTATAAGCCAGAAGAGTGTGGGGCCAATATTCAACATTCTTAAAGAAAAGAATTATCAACCCAGAATTTTATACTTGGTAAAACTAAGCTTCATAAGTGAAGGAGAAATAAAATCCTTTTCAGACAAGCAAATGCTGAGGGAATTCATTACCACCAAGCCTGCCTTGCAAGAGCTCCAAAGGAAAGCACTAAATATGGAAAGAAAAAACCTTTACCAGCTACTACAAAAACCAGTGCCACTATGAAGCAACTACATCAACAAGTCTGCTAAATAACCAGCAAACGTCATGATAACATGATCACATTAACACATAACAATATTAACCTTAAATGTAAATAAGCTAAATGCCCCCAATTAAAAGACACAGAATGGCTATCTGGTCAAAGAGTCTAGACCTATCAGTGTGCTGTATTCAACAGACTCATCTCACATGCATAGACACACATAGGCTCAAAATAAAGGGATGGAGGAAAATTTACCAAACAAATGGAAAGCAGAAAAAAAGCAGGGGTTACAATCCCAGTTTCTGACAAAACAGACTTTAAACCAACAAAGATCAAAAAGACAAAGAAGAGTATTACATATGGTGAAGGATTCAATTCAATAAGAAAAGCTAACTATCCCAGATATATATGTACCCAATACAGGAGCACCCAGATTCATAAAACAAGTTCTTAGAGACCTACAAAGGGACTTAGACTCCCACAAAATAATAATGGGAGACTTTAACACCCAACTGTCAATATTAGATCATTGAGACAGAAAATTAACAAAGATAATAAGGATTTGAACCCAGCTCTGGATCAAGAGGACCTGATACCTACCTAGGGAACTCTCCAACCCAAAACAACAGAATATACATTCTTCTCAGCCCCATATGGCACTTATTCTAAAATCAATCACATAATTGGAAGTAAAACACTCCTCAGCAAATGCAAAAGAACTGAAATCATTATAGTCCCTCAGACCATGGTGCCATCAAATTAGAACTCAAGATAAAGAAACTCACTCAAAACCACACAACTACATGAAAATTGAACAACATGTTCCTGAATGACTCCTGGATAAATGATGGAATTAAGGGAGAAATCAAGAAGTTCTTTGAAATTGAGGAGAACAAAGAGACAACGTACCAGAATCTCTGGGTTGCAGCTAAAATAGTGTTATGAGTGAAATTTATAGCACTAAATGCCCACATCAAAAAGCTCAAAAGATCTCAAATCAACCCCCTAACATCACAACTAAAAGAACTGGAGAACCAAGAGCAAACAAATCCCAAAGCAAGCAGAAGATGAGAAATAACCAAAATCAAGCAGAACTGAAGAGACATAGACACAAAAAAACCCTTCAAAAAAATTGACAGATTCAAAGGTTTGAAAAACATAATAAAATAGATAGACCACTAGCTAGACTAAAAAAGAAGAAAAGAGAGAATAATCAAACAGACACAATCAGAAATGATAAGTGGGATATCACCACTGACCCCACAGACATAAAACAATCATCAGAAAATACCATAAACACCTCTATACTAATAAACTAGAAAATCTAGAAGAAATAAATTCCTGGATACATATACACTCCCAATACTGAAACAGGAAGAAGTTGAATCCCTAAATAGATCAATTATAAGCTCTGAAATTGAGGCAGTAATAAATGGTCTACCTATTTATTACTGAATAAAAGTTCAGGGCCAGACAGATTTACAACTGAATTGTACAAGAGCCAAAAAGAGAACCTGATACCTTTTCTTCTGAAACTATGCCAAACCATAGAAAAAGAGGGACTCCTCCCTAATTCATTTCATGAGGCCAGTATCATCCTGATACCAAAACCTGGCAGAGATACAAAAAAAAAAAAGACAAATATCTCTGATAAACATTTATGCAAAAATCCTCAATAAAATACTGACAAACTGAATCCTGCAGCTTATCAAAAAGCTATCCACCGAGATCAAGTCAGCTTCATGCAAGGCTGGTTCAACATATGCAGATCAATAAATGTGATTCATCACATAAACAGAACAAAAGACAAAAACCATATGATAATCTCAATACACACAGAAAAGGCCTTTAGTAAAATTCAACACTCCTTCATGTTAAAAACTCTCAACAAACTGGCTCAAAGTAGTAAGAGCCATTTATGAAAAACCCACAGCTAATATCATACTAAATGTGCAAAAGCTGAAAGCATTCCCTTTGAAAACCAGCACAAGGCCGGGCGCAGTGGCTCAAGCCTGTAATCTCAGCACTTTGGGAGGCTGAGATGGGTAGATCATGAATGAGGTCAAGAGATTGAGACCATCCTGGTCAACATGGTGAAACCCCGTCTGTACTAAAAATACAAAAAATTAGCTGGGCATGGTGGCGCATGCCTATAATCCCAGCTACTCGGGAGGCTGAGGCAGGAGAATTGCCTGAATCCAGGAGGCAGAGGTTGCGGTGAGCCAAGATCATACCATTGCCCTCCATCCTGGGTAACAGCAGTGAAACTCTATCTCAAAAAAAAAAAAGAAAACCAGCACAAGAATGCCCTTTCTCACCACTCCTATTCAACATAGTATTGGAATTTCTGATCCGGGCAATTAGGTAAGTGAAATAAATAAAGCATATTCAAACAGAAAAAGAGGAAGTCTCTGTTTGCAGATCACATGGTCCTATATCTAGAAAACCCTATCATCTCAGCCCAAAATCTTCTTATACTGATAAGTAACTTCAGCAAAGTCTCAGGATACAAAATCCATATGCAAAAAGCACAAGCATTCCTGTACACCAACAATAGACAAGCAGAGAGCCAATTCATGAATGAGCTCCCATTTGCAAGTGCTACAAAGATAGTAAAATACCTAGGAATAAAGCTAGCAAGGGAAGTGAAGGACCTCTTCAAGGATAACTACAAACCACTGCTCAAGGAAATAAGAAAGGACACAAACAAATGGAAAAACATTCCATCCTCCTGAAAACAAAGAATCAATTTTGTGAAAATGGCCATACTGCCCAAAATAATTTACAGATTTAATGCTATTTCCATCAAACTGCTATTAACATTCTTCACAGAATTAGAAAAAAAACTGCTTTAAAATTCAAATGGAACCAAAAAGAGCTCATATGGCCAAGACAATCCTAATCTAAAAGAACAAAGCTGGAGGCATCATGCTACCTGACTTCAAACTATGCTACAAGGCTACAGTAACCAAAACAGCATGGTACTGGTACAAAAACGAAACATAGACCAATGGAACAGAATAGAGAACTCAGAAATAAAGCCAAACATCTACAACCATCTGATCTTCAACAAACCTGATGGAAACAAGCAATAGGGAAAGGATTCCTTATTTAATAAATGGTGTGGGGAGAACTGGCTAGCCATATGCATAACACTGAAACTGGGCCCCTTCCTTACACCTTATACAAAATGTAACTCAAGATGGATCAAAGACTAAATGTAAAACCCAAAACTATAAAAACCCTAGAAGAAAATCTAGGCAACACCATTCAGGATATAGGCACGAGTGGAGATTTCATGACCAAAACATCAAAGGCAATTGCAACAAAAGTAAAAAATTGACAAATGGGATCTAATTAAACTAGAGCCTCTGCACAGCAAAAGAAACTATCATCAGAGTGAGAAGGTAACCTACAGAGCGGGAGAAAATTTTTGCAATCTACCCATCTGATAAAGGTCTAATATCCAGAGTCTACAAGAAACTTAAACTAATTTACAGGGAAAAAAAAACACATTAAAAAGTGGATAAAGGGCATGAACAGACACTTCTCAAAAGAAGACATTTTTGTGGCCAATAAGCATATAAAAAAAAAGTCAATGTGACTGATCATCAGAGAAATGCAAATCAAAACCACAGTGAGATACCATCTCACGTCAGTCAGAATGATGATTATTAAAAAGTCAAGAAACAACAGATGCTGGCGAGGTTGCAGAGAAATAGGAACATTTGTACACTGTTGCTGGGAATGTAAATTAATTCAGCCATTGTGGAAGACAGTGTGGCAACTCCTCAAAGATCTAGAACCGGAAATAACATTTGGCCCAGAAATCCCATTACTGGGTATATACCCAAAGGAATATAAATAATTCCATTATAAAGATACATGCACACATATGTTCATTGCAGCAGTATTCACAATAGCAAAGACATGGAATCAATGCAAATGCCCATCAGTGATAGACTGGATAAAGAAAATGTGGTATATACACACCATAGAATACTATGCAGATATAAAAAGGAACAAGATCATGCCTTTTGCAGGGACACAGATTGAGGTAGAAGCCATTATCCTCAGCAAACTAATGCAGGAACAGAAAATCAAACACCACATGTTCTCATTTCTAAGTGGGAGCTGAACAATGAGAACACATGGACACGGGGGAGGAGAACGACACACACTGGTACCTGTCAGGGGCGGGTGGGAGGCACAGGGAGGGAGAGCATCAGGATAAATAGCTAACTTATGCTGGGTTTAATACCTAGGTGATGCCTTGCTAGGTGCAGCAAACCACCATGTCACTTGTTTACCTATATAACAAACCTGTACATCCTGCACATGTATCCCAGAACATAAAATAAAATACTTTTCGAAGTCCTCCTCTAAGTATGGTGGTAGGAATCAGCCATTATGTAGCAAGCTGTGACACAGCATCTGATGTCCAGTAGATGGCCATAAACCATAGCACTACAGTACATGTGAAAGCACTTCCTAAGCTTTAAAGCACTGTACAAATATTGGTTATAGCATTACCCCCAATCTTATTCCTTCATATCTAACCTTATCATAATTGTAATATATAGAAAAGTATCCAGGAAGAAGTCATAGTAAAGCTCAATACTACTGTCATAGTAAATAAGGAACAAAAGAAAAGGAATACAGTGCACACCTGATTATTGCTTTTTGTTATATTTATGTTCTTTGTAAATGAAAAGTTTCCTTCCCTTTACCAGCTAAATGAGTCCTGTGATGATTTCAAACACTTTTTCTACCCTTAGATGTCCCTTAATACAATGACTATCACTTCCAAAGCCATAACTTCCACTGTAGCCTCTGTAACTCTGGGTCTGCTCATCCCACTCCTCTTAGTCCATTTGGGCTGTTATAACAAAATACCAAGGACTGGGTAGCTTCCAGCAAAGATTTATATCTGACAGTCCTAAAGGCTGAGAACTCAAAGATCAAAGCACCAGCCGACTCAGTGCTTACTGCTTTCCCATAGATGGCGCTTTCTCTCCATTTTCTCACGTGGTGAAAGGGACTAGCTAGCTCTCTGGAGTCTCTTTTGAAGATATTAATCCCATTCATGAGGCCTCATGACTAATAATCTCCCAAAGGCCCCCACCTCTTAATGCAATCACATTGAGGATTAGGTATCACCATGTGACTTTTGGGAGACACAAACATTCAGATCGTAGCACACTCCAAAGGTTGGAAATGAGGCCAACACACAGCTGAACAGGAGCTTCACTTAAGGCACTTTGGAATGTAAATAACCAAACCTAATTCCAGCTAGTTCATCAAAAAAGCAGTTAGGCTTCCAGATAGAAGTGAAATTGAAAACTAGAACTACCTTAGGAATCCAGGAAAGGTGTTTTTTTCATTTCGCATCTCTGCTTCTCTTTACCTGCCTGATTCAATCATTCTTCATTCTCTATGATCTGTTTTCTCAATTTGTCAGTTCATAGCCATCAACCCCCTGCAATTCCACCTCTCCCTGCCCCACCAGTGCTCAGTTTTCACATGGCCATCAGTTCCAGACACACACAGATATTAACTAAATTGAGTTTGCACTCTGTTCTCATCAGCACTAGTGGAAAAAAGATAGGAGAGCATCCCAAGCTGTAAATGTGGGAATCAGAATGGCCCCTGTGGATGGACAGGAAGTTCTCAGGAGCCATGTGGATTGCAGAGATAATCAGATATACCTGCATGGAATATAGGTTTGCACAAAGTAATGTGTTTGAGAGTCTAGAGTATAAGAAATTAAGTAATACCAGAATCAATCAAATCAAGTTACAGATTTTACTGCCTTTACCTACCACCCCATCCCCCTGGACAATGGTAGCTCAGGTTTTAAAGCATCAATAAGTTGTAAGACAAGTACCATTTGTCTTTATTCTATTTAGACCATCCTCTGCCTGCTAAGTTGCCTTGTTAGCTCTACTTCTGATCTTTGGAAGAAGACTAGATAATAGAAAAAGTAGCCCTCCATCTGAGCTTGTAACCATCTAAAGAAAAACTGATCAATCTTCTTCCAACCGTCTTGCTAGAAAAATCCCTTCCTTGTCCACACACACACAGCCCAAATGCAAGGTGAGATCCTGATAATATAGGGAGTGGCTGAGTTGTGGAAGGAAAGCAAATCCATGACCAATCTTGGTGAGTTTTTTCCTCAAGCTGTGCAGTGATTAAACACACCCCTGTTACGTGAATAATAACTTAATAATCATGCTAATATGCAATTACAAATGGAGGTGAGTGCACCAAAGGAATAATACTTTAAGAGCACCTAAGAAAAGGATATGACCTAGAATGGAGGGTCAGGGATGGTTTTTCCTGAGAAAATGGCATTCGAGCTTTATTTTCTTTTTTTTTTTTTTTTTTTAATGTTAATTCACTTTATTTTTCTTGTATAAAAGCCCTATGTTGTAGCCACAGCTGGAGCTTGGGTCCTCTGCACGGAGACTCTGGTGTGGGTCTTGACAAGGTGGTCAGTGAATTCCTGATAGGGAGACTTGGTGAACACTGTCTCCTTCCAGAGATCGGGGGTCAGGTAGCTGTAAGTCTTAGAGATGGCATCAAAGGTGGCCTTGGCAAAGCTGCCCAAGGTGGCAGTGCAGCCCCTAGCTGAGGTGTAGCAGTCATCGATACCAGCCATCATAAGCAGCTTCTTAGGCACAGGTGCTGAGACGATGCCAGTACCCCTGGGCGCGGGGATGAGACGCACCAGCACAGAACCACAGCGGCCTGTCACCTTGCAAGGGACGGTGTGGGGCTTGCCATCTTGTTCCCCCAGTAGCCTCTGCGCACGGGGACAATGGAGAGCTTGGCCAGGATGATGGCCCCACGGATGGCAGTGGCCACCTCCTTGGAACACTTAACACCCAGACCGACGTGACCATTGTAGTCCCCAATAGCAACAAACGCCTTGAACCTGGTGCGCTGGCCAGCACGGGTCTGCTTCTGCACCGGCATAATCTTCAAAACCTCATCCTTGAGAGAGGCCCCCAGGAAAAAGTCAATGATTTCAGATTCCTTGATGGGCAGAGAGAAAAGATAGATCTCCTCCAGAGATTTAATCTTCATGTCTTTGACCAGGCGGCCCAACTTGGTGACAGGCATCCATTCCTTATCCTCGGCTTTGCCTCCGCGAGCTCCGCGGCCTCGGCCCCGGCCCCGTCCACGGCCGCGACCCCGGCCCCGGATGCCACTGCCGAAACCTCCGCGGAAGCCACCGCGGTTCCCCATCCCGGGGCCCCCGGGGCCTCCGGGCCCCCCCGCTGCACCGGCGTCATCCGCCATTTGGTGTTTTATTGGAGAAGAAGCTCGAGCTTTATTTTCAATGAAAGTGGGAGTTAACTAGGCAAAGGTAAGAAGAGCATGGCAATGTGAGGACCATGGTGTGTTCTAAGAGCTGCACAAGTCAGTGTGGGCTGCAGAAGGGAAGGTAGTTCAAGGTAAGGCTGGGAGGAAACTGCAGATCATGTAAGGACTAGTAAGTCAGGTTAAGAATGTTGGTAGAGGGCCGGGCGCGGTGGCTCACGCCTGTAATCCCAGCACTTTGGGAGGCTGACGCAGGTGGATCACGCGGTCAAGAGATCGAGACCATCCTGGTCAACATGGTGAAACCCCGTCTCTATTAAAAATACAAAAAATTAGCTGGGCACGGTGGTGCGTGCCTGTAATCCCAGCTACTCAGGAGGCTGAGGCAGGAGAATTGCCTGAACCCAGGAGGCGGAGGTTGCGGTGAGCCGAGATCACGCCATTGCACTCCAGCCTGGGTAACAAGAGCGAAACTCCGTCTCAAAAAAAAAAAAAAAAAAAAAAAGAACGTTGGTAGATAGCCCAGGAAAGATGGATTGGAAGCCATAGAAGGAATTTAAGGTGTGAAAAGATCCTTTAGGTTGTAGTGTGGAAAATGGATGAAGAGACATCAGAGTGAAGGCAAGGAGGTCATTCCGGGAATCCAATCAAGAGTTAATAGGCAAAAACTAACGGGTTTCTTCTGCTCTTCCCAACTTGTTTCTGGTCCTTCATATGAACTTAGACCTCAAAAAGCCCTTGACATTGTGAATGACTTCATTCCCACTTCTATAGTCAGTTCTCTCATTATTGTCATTGTTTGTTTTAGGACCTTAACATTTTAATTCTGTCCTATATCTCTTTCCCTTTAAAAAAAAAAAAAAAAAAAAAAAAAAACTCTTCCTATTTATAACAACCATCTTGAATTTTAAAATATACACTAACACAATTTAACATCCCATGCTTATATTTACCCACATTCCTGACCCTGTCTTATTCTGAGAGATTTCTCCTCTTCTCAGTTTCTTATTATTCACAGAGTGTTATCCTTGGTTCTAAGTTATGCACTTTGAGGATCATTAAAATACAAGGTGTCCAGAGAATAATAAACCAAGATAGTGAATAAACCTCAAACACAGGAGATTTGTGAAAACTATCAATCTTTTGCTTAACAAAGGGAAACCTTTGGGATTGAAATGGCAGATGCCTTCCAAATGCTATCACTAGAAATAAGTAGCAATTTCTTTTTCCTGAGTCACCCAAATGGTCGAAAACAGGACTAATTGTAGAATACCAAATGTGTACAAATGCATGCTTAAATATAGCAACCTTAGATCGTTCTGTTTATTGTCTGAAAGTGGAATAGGCTATTTTGAGATGCGGTGAACTTTCAATCCTTGGACATATTTAAATAGAATCTGACAGTCACATGACAAAAAGTTGAGGAGCATCAAGCACCAGATGAAGCTGAAACTGGTGCTTCCAGTCCTGGTCAACCTCGAATCTTCCCCCCTAGTGCCTCTGTTGTTCCATCAGCAACAGTGGACATGGACATGGGTCTTATTTTTAGGTCCCAGGTGACTTAGAGGAGACCACATCCCTGAGAGAGTCAGACTGGTGCAAGTTGTGAGTGTGTGTTTAGGTAACTGCATTTCGAAAAAGTGTCTCCTTTTATTTCTTTGGTTAATCATTGGTTCCAATTATCTAAATTTCAGTCCCTTCCATTAGCACAGATTATCATTTAACTATAACACTTGATGCATACTTCTTGCTGCTGATTTACATAAGACAGTTACCCTTAAATCAGTCATCAAATTGGTAAAAGACAAACTGTTATTTTAAAACACATTTTTAAACAAGATTCGTCAGGAAAAACCTATGTAGACCTTAATTTCTTTTAAAAACCCCCTTTTATGTGCTTCAGATAAGCAGATTTGGTGATATTTATTTAAATTTGGCATGCCTATGAATTACAACATAATATTTGGTAATGAGTAGGTTCTGGTTACAAGTTTCTTTTCCAACACCTGGACAATTTAGCCCTAAAAGAAAAAAGCAAAGAAGTTGGTCATGACGACATGACCCTAAAGCTTAATTCAGTCATTCTATTCTACCTTTTCCTCATCTCCCAGACACACAAGAACAACAGTACTAATTACTGCTCTGAAGATGTATTAAATTTCCAGTGTTCAGCTCTATATATGGATATGGCTTAAGCAACCTAAGGAAGCAGAAGTTCTGCCTCCCCCTCACTCTGTAGATACATAAATGCTCATGTTAAAAATCCCTTCCATCAAAATAGCTAGAAAAGAATAATTCAAATGTTTCTAGCATCAGGAAAAAGATAAATATTTAAGATGATGAATATCTCAATTACCTTGATTTGAAAATCTTTACACATTATACGAATGTATCGAACTATCACAAGTACCCTGTAAATATGTGCATCTCTTATATTTCAATTTTTTAAATCCCTTATTTATATCCTGCTTTCACCACCTTCACTCTCAGTGCTTACGAGAAAACATCCTCTTTTGTTATTACGTGTCACTCTTGCTTCCTTTTTGCTTTAAACTCTTAGCCGCTCTTCCATTCCCTCTGCTGTGTGTGTGTGTGTCTATACCTATACGCACATATGCCTGTTTCCCTGACATTTCAGTCCAATATTCCAAGTGTATCTCTTTCCACACCCCTGTTTTTGTCTAACAATCAGGTCAGAGGAAGTGGAGGGAGAACAACAAATAGTTACGGACCAAAACATTCAGATAATGACCTGTCTTTTAACTTTAGTTAGAGTAATGCCTGGTACTTTTGGGTATTTATACTTTTCATCTTTAAAAATGTTTCTTAGAACATCCGCAGAACTTGCATGACTATTAAATACAGTAAGAGCATAAATTTTAGAAATGATAAACTTGGGTTTTAAAGTAAGATAATATTCATATAGTCAGATAATACACATATTGGGAGAAGCATCGTGCACTGCTGTTGGCATGGCATGTTATATACAGCCATTTGGGAAACAATCTGGTAGTACCTAGTGAAATTTAGTAATATAACACATACAGTCCAGCAGATCCATTCTGGGCATACACCCCGTATGTCCACGGTACATAATGTAATGTTTGAGAAGATATTCATTGAGACATTGTGATAGCAGGGAATTAGAGGCAACTTAGGTGTTTATCACTATTGAAAGGTTATATAAAGTATAGTGGATTCATATTACAGAATACCAATCAAGAGTCTTCAGAAAGAAACTGGACTGATATGCAACATTAATAGATAGTATAAACCTAGTTAATACAGAAAAATCAGAAACAGAATGAAACTTATAGCCAAATTTTTGCTTATATATTAAAAACACATACATCCACAAATACCAGTATATTTTTATAAAGATTTATACATATCTTAAATATACAAATATAAAAATTGATGTCTATCAGCTAGGAGAAGTAGACAGCTGAAAAGAAAAAATGAAAAAATAAAATAGGGACATTTCACAATCAACAGTAACATCGACTGTGAACTGAGAACTGTGACTCAATTAGGTCCACTTGAAGTTTAATAAATTTTAAAAATATACAATAAAATGAATTTTAAAAATATACAGTAAAAATAATTTTTATGGCATACATACTATACAAATGTTTAAACTCATAAGGGTATAAAAGAATCACTTTTCATAAGCTTCTGGTACGCCAGGCGCATTCATTTTCTATTGCTGCATAGCAAAATATAGGGCCCAGCGCACGGCAAATATATATTACCCTTCCTTTCTTGTGCACTTTATCAACTATTTCATGAGATAAATCATACCAAAAAAGATCATTCTGGATCTTCCAAACGAGTTGAGGGAAAAGGGGTGTCCATAGAAGACTAATAAAGATAGGAAGATAAGTAACTTTGAATAGTGTCCCTGTTTGCTCCCTGATCAAATTGGCCACTCTGTTTCCTATGGCCTAATCCTGTCCAATTTGATTGTCTTGATCAAGATCTATTCCTCTTCCCATGATCTTTATTAATTGAAACATACGCCCTCAAATCCATCCTCTCTGTGTCTTTCAAGAGGATGTATAGATAATATAACTTTAACACAATATGGTTACATACTGGATTTAATGTTAATGGGAGCACCATGTAACATATACATCTAAACAAGAATGTTTTTGCTTACATAATGCACCTAACCCAGGAGTGAGAGCTCATTGGTGCAAGCATCACTCCAGGTAGGAAGAGCCCACTAATGAATGGATATTTGAGGCAGGGGAAATACTTGCTGTCATAACTTCAAATTACACCATGAAAGTGGCCTTCTTCTTTTAAAGTTTGCTCTGCTGAGAAGGGCTCAGGAATCTAAGAAGATGCTACACCTGGCTTGATGTGACTCCAGAGGAAGACCTCACACATGACTCTTCAGATTTCAAGGTGTGTTTCTTCACAAAGAAACAGCTTTTCCTTGCTCTAAACTCAAAAAAAAAAAAAACAAGGAAGATTGATGTAAGGAGACAGAACCCAAGTGGATTTTCTTTCTAATCTAAATAAAACGTCAATTAAAGGCTTTCTCTGGCAAGGAAGGGGAAATCAAACTCATCATGTGTGGTATTGTGCCTTTGTCTCCCAAAGAAAAGAACAGCTTTTCCAAGGAGTAGAGTTCTTTCTTGGCTTTGCATCCACAAGTGCAGGGATCTGTGCAGACTGACACCTAGTGGTCTCCAGACTCCTTTAGTAGCAGGAGTAAGGAAAAATACCCATGTTTTGTGTTTCAGCCTTCCCAAAGCATCCTTTCTTCTTTCTACGTATTCCTAAACTATGACAAAACTGAGTTGTTAATTGGTCTTGATTCTAGTACCACAACTTTCTGGCCATTAATATTTAATATCTGAGCAGCCCATAGATGTTAACCAACTAGAAAGGAACAATGATTCTGAAGTGTAAGAGAAATAATTTTGTCCAAATATGGAATAGCAAAGGCAGCAACAAAGCGAAGTATCCAACCCATTAGAATTCAAAGAATCAGTGGCTTCTGTAGTTGGACTCTTCTGGGTTTATGCAAGTTCATCTCCACAGGATCCCACTCTGCCTTTAACACTAACCTTTCCAGTAGCCATCTGTCCTCCCGGTTGGATCAGAGAAGTTAATGGGCTGAGAAGTGTATAATGCACTTGGGAAATTTGAACTTATCCTGGTAATCTATTGCTTTCCAGGAACCCCTGGAAAACTCCACCATGGTACATTAAGAGAGGTGATTGTACTTCCTCCTACCAACAGATTATCTTCTAAAGTAGGCTCCAGAAAATTTTTGAATTTGGCTTCCAAGGGCCTATATTAACAAGAACTTCTTTTTAGGTAACCACAAAATGAAAATGGAGGGAAGCTAGAATGTATCAGATTTAAATCTTATAAATTCCATTTGGGGCATCAAAAAAAATTATAATAAATATGACTGAGTTCAGCCACCAAAACAGGTAATAAGAGTAGATGCTGGAAAATAATACTGGAGGAAAGTACTGGGTGGGAGAAGCTGCAATCAATTAGCTCACATCCTAGCAGAAACCTGGGAGAATTGGTTTTCCCATCTTTATAAACTAAAGGTTAACTGGCCCTAAAAGTTGCAAGTCCCAAGCCAATTTTTACCGGATACGTTGTATCAATTCGTTATATTGTATAGTTGATTTTAAAAGCTCATGCCAAATAGGATCCAGAGAATACTTTCTAGTCACAAAATTGAAAGGTGGACTCTGATGACTGACAAATGTGTTTCTCTTCGTCATCTCTACAGCCATAGCTCTAACTGGTTGGACTCAGCAGACCTCTCCCACCCATTACTTTGTAAGTTTTTCAACCCAATAATGCATTACAGTTTTTTTGAATGAGCATCAAAACTTTACATACATTTTCCCCTACTTTTTATACTTTTTTTTTTTTTGAGACGGAGTTATGCTCCCCTTACCCAGGCTGGAGTGCAATGGCGCGATCTCACCGCAACCTCAGCCTCCTGGGTTCAGGCAATTCTCCTGCCTCAGCCTCCTGAGTAGCTGGGATTACAGGCACGCACCACCATGCCCAGCTAATTTTTTGTATTTTTAGTAGAGACCGGGTTTCACCATGTTGACCAGGATGGTCTCGATCTCTTGACCTTGTGATCCACCCACCTCGGCCTCCCAAAGTGCTGGGATTACAGGCTTGAGCCACCGCGCCCGGCCACTTTTTACACTTTAGTGTTTTTGTCACTTTTAATTTTGTCTTTAGAACACTGTTGACTCTGTGGCGAGTCAATTATGCCCTACATTGCATAAGCTCAATAAAGATTCACCATTTTTAAGTGAATACATTGTAACAAACCTGCACATGTACCCCCTGAATCTAATATTAAAAGTAGCAATAAGTAAAATAAGATAGAATGAATACGAACCTGTGTCTTACCATATAGTTAGGTTTATGGTTGTTAGCAACATTTTTAAATGTTATTTTAAAGATCTTTTTGAAGAAATAATTTCAAATGGGATAAAATGAGCATAGGTTTGACATTCTTTTTAATCAATGTCATCATAAGGTGGTTGGTGTTCTATTTTTGTTTTCAAAGACCTGGATACATGTACTCCCCATTCTCAAAATATAAAATAAAATAATAAAGATAAGCATTCTCATACATATAGATGGCTTCATTCTACTGTCATGCATTTAGTGGTCTTAATAGACAGTTAGCCCTACTTTTTACACCAGAGAGTTACAGTCAAACATCAAGAAAAAAAATTTATAGAAAAGTAGTTCATTCAAGAAATTAGGTAGACAATTTATAGGTAATTCTTAGAATGCCCGAGGTAATACATTCTACTGGTGTTTTACCACATTATTGTATGCTCTATATGGGCATTTGGTTATACCTCTTATAAAATATTTCTAGACTGATGACGTGGACATGATTAAGTACCCAAGTTCTGGGTTTGAATATTATTCTTTGATGAATAATAATCATCAAATTTGGAGTGAAAACAAAACTGCTGCTTCTTGAAGAGGTTTTGGCCCAGACCGGGAGTACAACTCCTCACCGTTTTGTGCATGTTTCCAGGAAAGGTGTCGGGGAGGAGTGGTCTTTCTTATGTGTCCTGCCTTCTCAGGTTCTTCAGCTTTCCTCAAAGAGTTTAATCCCTATCCCCAGCTCTGCTTATTGGAAGAATACTCAGCTGCCTTCTTTTAACATATGCACAAAATCTTCCACCTAGTGTTTTTCAGATCAGAAATGAGCAGTTTGAACTCAAAGTCATTCAATATTTATCGAAACTTGAGTTGAACATAAGACTTACAGAAATTCTTCAGAAAAACCTATGAGTCTCTTCCTGCATCAAGAAGATAAGTTAAGAAAAATGAAACAATAAGTTTAGAAAACTTGATTTCTAAGAAGAGGCATTAATTTAAAATATAAATCAGTACAAGAAAAGTTTAGATATTCCTGGAATTATTTTACTGGAAAAGTTTGGAATATATTTCTAAATTTTGAGGTAAAATTATGGAAGAAAAATAAATGTATAAAGAGGCAACTGTGAATGTGTGTGTGTGTGTGTGTGTGGGTGGGTGGGTGGGTGTGGGCGTGCATCAAATGTATCTGCCATTGACAGGTAAAGAATGGTGTGCCTGGAAGATATCAAGATATCCTGGAAGGCAAATGTTCTTTCTTCCTCCATTGACAAGCACTATTCTCTTTAAGAATATTATATTCAAGGTCCCAATGTGATTTTGAATATATATGACAAGTTCAAACAGCCTCCTAGCTTTATTGAACCTTGAGGTAATACTTCTCTTCCTTATCCATGGATGCCACAATACAGTTTTTCCATGCAGCAGAAAGATAACGTGGTTCTGTCTTCCATTCCTCTCACCTCCCTGATTCTCTGCTCCAACCTGCCTAATTCAAACAGACAATCACTTGGTGCTTCGCTGGCAACTTGTCTGATTGTGGCCTAACTTTTTCCTACATGTTTGTTGAGGAGACACAGAAGGCAGAAGAACAGGCTGCTTAAAGACATCTGTGTGAGGGGTACGTGAGTGAACACACATGCGGTGTGTGTCTGAGGAAACACGCATTTCCTGGTGGATTTTCCCCCTATAAAATTCCCAAATAACAGGATCCAAATATACATGAAACAAGACTTACAGAATTTAATAGAAAATAGACAATTCAACAATAATAACTGGAGACTTTAGTCCTCACTTGCAATAATGGAAAGAACAACACCACTGAAGATCAGCAAGGAAATAGAGGACTTGAGTAACACTGCACATCAACTTAATCTAGCAGACATCTATAGCACACAGCAGAATCCAACAACGGCAGAACACACTTTATTCTCAAGTTCACATGGAACATTTTATAGGACAGACCATATGTTAGGCCAGAAAATAAACTTCAATAAATTTTTTAAAAGAGAAATAATACAAAGTATGTTCCCCTACCACAATAAAATGAAATTAGAAGTCAATTACAGAAGGAAATTTGAGAAATTTACTAATATGTAAAAATTAAACAACACATCTCTAAATAACCAATGGGTAAGAAAAGAAATCAAAAGAAAAAAGCAGAAAATGTGTTGAGATGAATCAAAATGAAAATACAGCATAACATAATTATGGAACACGATAAAAACTATTTACAGTGATATTTATAGCTGTAAATACCTCTATTTAAAAAGAAGAAAAATCTTAATATCTTAACCTTTCATCTTAAGAAACTAGAAAAAGAAGAACAAACAAAAGTAAGCAGAAAGAAGAAAAGGATAAATATTGAAGTGTAAATAAATAAATAACAAGAAACCAATAGAGAGCATCAGGAAAACTAAAATTTGGTTCTTCGCAAAGATTAATACAATTCGCAAGTGTTTAGCTAGACTTGGCCAAGAAACAAGCAAAAAGAGTAAAATTGCTAAAATCAGAAATGAAAGAAGGAACATCACTACCAACCTTACAAAAATAAGAAGGATTATAAAGGAATACAAAAAAACAATTGTATTCAATAAAGTAATCTACATAAAATGAACAAATTCATAGAAAAACTCAAACTATCAAAACTGATTCAGGAAGAAGCAGAATATCTGAATACATCTATTACAAGTAAAGAGATTAAATCAGTAATTTTAAAAAGGTTTTTTAATCTTCCCAGGATTAGAGACCTTCACTGATGAATTCTACCAATTGTTTAAAGAAGAATCAATACCAATCCTTCACAAACTTTAAAATTTAGAAGCAGAGAAAATATTTCCCAACTTATTCTACAAGGCTAGTATTACCCTGATTCTAAAAAACACGTAGGCATCACAAGAAACAAAAACTACAAACCAATATCCCTTATGAATATAGATTCAAAATTTCTCAAAAATATTCTGGAAAACCAAATCCGGCAACTTATAAAAAGTATAGTACAACCAAGTAAGATTTATCCCAGGAATGTAAGGTTGGTTTAGTATGTAAAAATCAACCATGTAATATACTATATTAACAGAATAGAGAACAAAACCACATGATCATCTCAATAGACACCAAAAAGCATTTGCCAAAATCCATCACCATTTCATGAATAAAAGCACTGCATCAATTAGGAATGGAAAGGAACTTCCTTAACTTGATAAAGAACATCTATGAAAAACCCAAGGAAAACATTATACTTAATGAAAAAGACTGAAAGCTTTTGCTCTAAATCAAAAATAAGACAAATATGTCCATTCTTTATACTTCTATTCAACACTCTGCTAGAGGTTCTGGTCAGGGCAGTTAGGCAAGAAAAGGAAATAACAGGTATCCACATTGTGAAAGAAGTAAAATCATCTCTATTTGTAAATGTATTGTATTTATACATAGAAAATCCTGAATATTCCTTAAAAAACTACTAGAACTAATAAGTTCAGTGAGGTTCCAGAATACAGATCAATATATGAAAGTCAATATTGTGTTTTTATACACTGTCAGTGAATAATCTGAAAATGAAATTAAGAAAACAATTCCATTTACAATATCAAAAAGAATAAAATACCTAGGAATAAATTTAATAAAATAAGTAAAATCTTCTACTCTGAAAACTACAAAATATTGTTGAAAGAAATTAAGGAATATCTACATTAAGGCAAAGATTCCATGATCATGAATTTAAAAGTTTAGTATTGTTAAAATGGCCGTACTCCAATAATTGACCTATAGATTTAATGGAATCTCTATCAAAATTTCTACTGACTTTTTTGCAGAAGTTGACAACCCAATCCTGAAATTTATATGGAAATGCAAGACTTGGAATAGCTAAAATAATTTGAAAAAGAACATAGTTGGAGGACTCAAATTTTCTGGTTTCAAACTTATTTTGAAACTGCAGAAATGAAGAGTGTGATACTGGCATAAGGGTAGGTATAAACATCATTGGAATAGCTTTGGGCATCTAGAAATAAACCCTACATTTATGGTCTGTTTATTTTGGGGAATCGAGAATAGTGAAATCCATAGAGACAGAAAATTAATTGATCAGTGAAGTTGTCAGGGGCTTCAGGGAGGAAGGAATGGAAAGTGACTGCTGGTACTCACAGGATTTTTGGGGGGGGTGATGAAAATTTTGTGGAATTGCATACTGGTGATGGTTGCACAACTTTATGAATATACTAAAACCACGGGATTCCACACTTTGTTAAAAAATGAATGAATGAGCAAATATTCCAAATGATTCTCATACTTCCGGGCATTTATCAAAGTTTAACCTATTATATAATTATTTCTGAATGTGTCTGGTTTCCCCATATAGATCGTATGATGCTTAAAGAAAAGAATCACATGTCATTCACTTTTGTATCAAGAAAAATATCTGTGCCTGGTAGGAGATCAATAAGCCCTTGTTGAATAAATTGATATCCCCAACACTCCAAGCTTTCTGACACTTATGTTTCCCTAAGAGCCTTCAATATGCTTGAGTAGACTCCAAAACCACAGATCCAGCCTCTCCCACTCAGCTTCTTTGAGCTGCAGCTGTTGCTTGCCAGATAATTAGAACCAAGAACTTGTTTATGTCAATGCTGATTTTATTTCATTTCTTGTCTGAAGAGCTACTTAGCTAAAGTGTTTTCCATCAGGAGTTCAGTGATTCAATTCTGTTTTACTGATCTTCCTTGTCTTCCAGGCCCTTCCCAACCAATAACCCAGCCTTTACTATGTCCCAGCCCTCTCTTGTTCTCTCCAAGCTCTCCTGTCCTGCTACATCTCCTGCTTTCTAAATGTGGAATTCTGTCGCCAAACAATGCACACTTTTTTGTTTTTATTGTACTGGTCTGGTGGTAGGTTGATAGTTACCTCCACTCTGTGCTTTGGCACTCGTTCATTCATTCATTCATTTATTCAATCAATACCTATGAACACCTCATATATATACCCCAACACTGTTCCAGTTGCTCTGTTGCTCTGATTACTTTTGTTTTTATTCATTGACATGGAAATAAAGTGTTTGTTTGCTTATGCAGCCAAAGGAATTTTTGTCGCACAGATAAGAATGTTTGAGGAATTTGGTGTTTGTACACACTAATACCTAGTGATAAACTAGCAGACTCATTGATTAATAATTTCCATATTTGAAGGATCTTGAAACATGAATCAACTCCTTTTTCATCTACTGTATTTCAAATCCTTCTTGCATATTTAAGCAAATTGCCATCTGTTGCTCGGGTTGCAGTGGTTATGGCTTCAGTGTTACTGTTACCTTTGCAGCTTAAGTCAAAAAAAAAAGAGGAAGAAATAATTGTTAAGCATTAACATCTTGCTTATATAGGCATTCCTGCCTTATAATTACTGGCAGTTCTCCAGAAAATGTGGCCTAGTTTTCTGAAGACCTCTTCAGTCTGCCATATTAAAAAGACACACAGCAATGTAATCAATTCAATAATTTGATTATCTGCACCTGTATTTTTTTCTTTTCAATAGTGCAACAAAATCCTTCAGTTCCATTTTAAGAAAGCCCCAGAAATTGTTAGTCTTTATGCTGAGCTGAGATAAGTCAACCCAGAGAGGCTCCGATGTTCTCTGTGTCCTGAGCAATGGACTGGGTGGGCAGAGTCCCAGCTTCCAGACTGCCAGACCCAGCTTCAGCAGAGACAGTATCAGAGCACAGTGCTTGCTTTGGGCCTGCCTCTTTCTCTCACTCTTCAAACAACCATTAGTCCCGTTTTCTAGAAGCTGCCTGTAAAGGAACCAAAAACAAATTTTTTTCAATCAAGCCTCACTTTGGTCTTCATGGAAAGCTGCCTACTTTGCTGTTGGGCCTCTCAGATTGCATGTTTGATCTGTCAGGAACTGGCTTTCCTCCACCAACTCAGAATTCTCTCTAGTCTGGTAAGTAAATGTGTACATCTGAACGTCGAAATGTTTTTAAATCCTGAAACCAATTCAAAGCACTGTAGATCTGGAAGGCTGCTTAGAGCCTTGTTACTCTACGTTTAGTCCAGAGACCGGTAGCATAAGCATCGCTTGTGTAATGCAGAAATACCACCTATTAGACCTTTTCCAGACTTTTACTGACATAGAATCTCTGAAGGTGGGGCCCAGAGATCTGAATTTGTAAAAGCTCTAACAGTGATTCCGATAATAACTAAAGTTTGAAAGGCTCTGGCATGTTTGTTATTCGGTGTCATTCTTCACCCTCTGACCTCTTGCCTAAAGCCTGTTCACCTCTTTCTCAGACCCTATGGCCTGAATGCCTGTTCCATTGTGTCTTGTCCCTGTCCCTGTTTCTCCTAGGTGAGAGTTCCTAACTCCAGCCCCCACTGACCTCTCTGAACTGAACTCTATCTGCAGATTCCTTCCTCCATTTACTCACCTTTCTGAGCTCAGTCTCTCACCTATCTGCTTATGAGAGCTACCTTCATGCTTCATTTCCAACCTTTCTTCCTCCCTACAGCTCTCCTCTTCTGACCTGACTGCAGAGGGTGAAATCTACACGTTAAAGCTACCAGGGCATGATGCTCATTAACTAACACAGGTATCCAAAAAGTTCTCTGTGCCATCTGTCTCTCCCCATTGCTGCCCATCGTCCACACAGCTGCCAGTTACTTTCCTAAAGAACAAAACTGATATTACCCTCCACTAAAGAAGTCTTACAGACTTGCAATTACAGAGGCAATTTTCTGCAGGATAAAGTTCAAACTCCTTAGCGTGATATCAAAACCCTCCACAGCCTATACCTAATTTATCCTGACTGTCATTGCTATTGTCGCTCTCACCCCCAGCACTACGCTTCTGCCAATTCACTAGTCAGCCTCACCTGTCTGACAATCTACTTGTCAGGCCTCAGTGCCTTTGCACCTGCTATTTCCTCTGCCTTAATTGCTCCTCTTCTTTTCTCCAGTGACTAGTTTTGTAAGACTAATTCAACTGCCATCGCTTCAGTAAGGCTCTCACCACCTCCTCCAGAATGAGTTACATGCACTCTCCCCTGGGCACTTGGCTCACAATTTTTATCTCATCACTTGTGACATTGTGCTTGAACAATGTTTATATATCTTCCTCACAAACTGGAAACTATGCATGCACAGAGATAGTGTCTTGTCTTAATTGAAATTAAGAGCCTAACATAGTGAGGGGCACATTGTAGAAACTCAGTTAATATTGTCAAATGGATATTCAGATTCTTAAGAAGTGTGCCCCAAGGAAATGCTGTCATAAGGAAGCTTGCTTTGTAAATGTGCATGAGGTAAACCCCTTTGCAAATCAGAGATCCATTTTGTAAAGAAATAAATTGCTTTGTGATATAAAATAGTCAATCCCTGATTTCTCTGTATAGTATTTCCGTATCTATTACTATCCTAATATAATAGCATACCTACCATTTTTTCAAGAATATCTACAATTTATAATGGCTTTCTAATTCAGAAAGTTCCTTGCTTATTCTGGGTACCTGAAGGTTTGTTTTATTCCAACTTCTGATAGACTAGGGTTTCCTAGAAAAAGACAAGGAATGTATGTGAGTTATGAGTATGTGGAATTTTAAATTTTTAAAAATGTTTAAAAGCTTAATTTTTCATATATGAAAAAATCTTGTAGGTTTTATGAAATTTTGTAGGTTTTTATGAAAAATCTAAATCACTTTCAGTACTACTGAATTAAAGTTGTTTAAAGAAAATTCCAAGTCATCCATAATACACATATGATACAGTTGTCATCGCTTACCTTTGGGGGATACATTCCCAAACCCCCACTGGATATCTGAAAGGGAAGACAGTGCCAAGCCTTATGTAGACTATTTTTCCTATACAATCATACCCATGATATGATTTAATGCCATTTCCATCTTAACTAAGCACTTATCACACACTGTGGCTATAACTTTTGTAGTTTGAAGTACAGCAGCCAAAGTAGAACAAATTTTCCTTGTTCACAATGTCATGGATAGATTTGTTTTTACTGTAGATCTTAGCAGCCTCAACAACTGATTTTTTTCCCTTTCCTTATTAAATCAATCACTTTCACCTTTTCTTTTCTTTTTTCTTTCTTTTCTTTTTTTAGATGAAGTTTTGTTCTTGTTGCCCATGCTGCAGTGTAGTGGTGCAATCTCAGCTCACTGCAATGTCCACCTCCCAAGTTCAAGTGATTCTCCTGCCTCAGCCTCCCAAGTAGCTGAGATTACAGGCGCTTGCCACCACGCCCAGCTAATTTTTATCTTTTTAGTAGAGATGGGGTTTTGCCATGTTGGCCAGTCTGGTCTGAAACTCCTGACCTCAAGTGATCCGCCTGTCTCAGCCTCCCAAAGTGCTGGGATTACAGGTGTGAGCCACTGTGCCCGGCCTTCACCTTTTCACTTAAAGCACTTAACAGCTTCTCACTGGCATATCCGAATTGCTAGCATCACTACTCTTGTGCTTTGGGCCATTACTAAGTAAAATAAGAGTTCCTTGAGCACAAGCACTGTGATTCCACAATAACCAATCTGATAACCTAGTGGATAGTGTGTACAGCACAGGCACCTAAACAAAGGGGTGGTTCACATGCTGGCTGGGACAGAGCTGGAAGGTGTGAGATTTCATCATACTACTTAGAACAGCCTGCAATTTAAAACTTTAGTTGTTGATTTCTGTGATTTTCCATTTAATATTTTTGGACTGTGGTTGACTGGAGGTAACTGACACTGCATAAAGTAAAACCATGCATAAAAGTGACTACTGTGTTTTCACATGTAACATCACTTGAGTCACCAGCAAGCTTATGATTTCTATTTGATAGGTGAAGAGTGCTTCACAGTTTTTGTACGTAGGGCCCTCTAGGGCTATGCAGTGCCCTATCTACATAGTGATTCTTGATGACTGTAATGTAAAATAGAATGTCTATCCTTAATCACCAACAGTTCTCTCCTGGCTCTTAGTTGGGTGTCCCCTATACCAATGATTTTTCATTGGGTAGTGTTTTGTGGCTACAGTGACCGTAGGAGAGTGATGCTCTTGACCTAAGTTAGACAGGGCACAGGAACGATATGCTTCTAACACTTTATGGACCAGTCCTTTAAACAAAGAATTGTCTATGTCCAGCACCTTTTTTTAATGTCCAGCTAACTTTTTTATGACAGCAAAAAGAGTTGTTTATAATTATCTCAGCCTAGACTCTAATTCTGTTTTACGTATAAACAGGAAGTAATTTTACAGTCTTAATATATACTGAGTTTTTCAGGAATGCAACAATCAAGTAAATAAAAAGTTGTTCTTTTTTAACTTTACAGCTTTACCAAGAGTTCTTGGTAAATGACTCTGCCATTCTTAAAATAAATAAATAAATAAAATATATGCCAGGCGCGGTGGCTCATGCCTATATCCCAGCACTTTGGGAGGCCAAGGCGGGTGGATCATGAGGTCAAGAGATCGAGACCATCCTGGTCAATATGGTGAAACCCCGTCTCTACTAAAAATACAAAAATTAGCTGGGCATGGTAGCACGTGCCTGTAATCCCAGCTACTCGGGAGGCTGAGCCAGGAGAATTGCTTTAATTCAGGAGGCAGAGGTTGCGGTGAGCCAAGATCACGCCATTGCACTCCAGCCTGGGTAACAAGAATGAAACTCCGTCTCAAAAAAAAAAAAAAAATATATATATATATATATATATATATCACTCAAAGAAATGCTATTCCTGGAATTTAAGTCACCAACATAGCACCAGTACTGGTCTGCATTCGTAGCTGTTAAAGTCATAGGAGATGCTATGCAGGGGTGCAAGCATATGTCTACTGTTCTGTGTCTTCTAATGTGATTGTGTCTAAGCACTTCCATATTGAAATACATAGTATTTTATTATAAATCGTTTTTTTTTAATTTATCCTTGTTTCAGTTAGAGAATTGTATTAATTTTCAAGATTATATATGTATATGTAAACACTTAAATATTAATTTATAGCTAATCCATATATAGAGAGAGCACTATATATATGGGTTAACTATAAATTACATCTAAAGAAAGTATAAATATTAGTTTATAGCTAACCCATATACAGAGAGCCATATATATATATATATATATATATATATACACACACACACACATAGTAAGAGAGAGAGCTGTATATACACACACACACATATATGGGTTATCTATAAATTACATCTAAAGAAAGCATAAAGGACCTGACAAAATATTTGTTATTAAAAGGGACATTATGGTCTTACATGGTTGAGAACATCTGCCATAAGTTGTACATTCTCTCTTCAAATTGTTGCCTTACGGGGAAAAAAAAAAAAACTTCAAGCCCCATTTTCACTGGTTCCAACTCATAACCGTTTCAATTTTTGAATTAATATTAAACTCAAAACATTTTTCCCAATTCTTATTTGAGGTTAAACTACAAGTTTCCTGAAGAAAATATGTACAGACTTTTTGTTTTATTTTATAAAACTTAGGAATTATTTATTTTTGGAATTTTTCACTTAATACTTTCAGATGTCAGTTGCCTGCAGGTAACTAAAACTGAAGAAATGAACTCACAGATAAGGGAGGACTACTGTATATATATATATATAAAGTTAATGGGTGTTGACTTTTATTTGAAAAACTAGGGGTGTCTTTTTATTTTAGCTTTTTAGTTAACATAATAATTAATATATACAGTTTTTTTGTTGTTTTTTTTTTGACATAGGGTCTCTCTCTGTCACCCAGGCTGTAGTGCAGCAGCACAGTCTTGGCTCACTGCAGACTCTGCCTCCTGGGTTCAAGCAATTCTCATGTGTAAGCCTCCCAAGTAGCTGGGATTACAGACGTGCACCTCCACTCCCACCTAAATTTTGTATTTTTAGTAGAGACGGTGTTTCACCATGTTCCCCAGGCTGGTCTCCAACTCCTGACCTCAAGTGATCCACCTGCCTCAGCCTCCCAAGGTGCTGGGATTACAGGTGTGAGCTACCCCACCCGGCCACATGTTCAGTTTTGAGTGAGAATTTGTTCACAACTTGGCACAATAGTGTATGTCATTGCACCATTTGAACATACCTCTTAGGAGTTCTCAGTTGACTGTTTTTATTCCGTTTTCAAAAATGTTTCTTAATCTTTTTCCTAATGAATTTGGCCAACCGATATAGTTTTTATAAAGCCTCTTTGTATCCAATGATCTATTTCTCCATCCCACTTTACCCACTCACTGTCATGTTAATACCCTTGACTTTTTCATCTTGAATAACTATAGCTCCTCTGAAATCTCAGGTTCAAGCATTCTAGTCTTGACCCACATCCTTCTATTCTTACAGCTCACCTACTGTGGAATGTTCATCACAGCAGCAATTCATTGAGACCTCCAGTCTGTTGACTTTCCCCTTCCCCCCTCTGTCTGACTCACCCCTATTCTTTCACACCCCTCCACCCGCCACCTCCCACCGTGTTCTCTTGTCTCCAAGCTTGCTCTCTTCTCAGCTTAGGGCCTGGCACACGTTGTTCCCCCTGCTTGGCATACAGTCCTGCCTCGCATGCGAATGGCTCAGTTCTAGTCATTTGTATTTAAGACTAAAGATTACCCATTCAAAGAAATCTCCTCCAACTACCCCATCTAAAATAGCCATTTGGTCTATCTAGCAGGATCATCACCTCATCCTTTGCAACTCTCTGTAAAGCGTTTATTACCAATAAGAGATTTTCTTCTTGCTGATTTGTGGTCTAGTCTCCATTAATTTCAGTATAAGCTCCACAAAAGCGGAGACCTTGTCTGTCTTGTTCATTGAGAAACTGCCTGACAACAAAGGTGTTAGTCAATAGATAGCTTAAAAAGGGAGGAAAGGGGCCGGGTGCGGTGGCTCACACCTGTAATCCCAGCACTTTGGGAGGCTGAGGCGAGTGGATCACGAGGTCAAGAGATCGAGACCATCCTGGTCAACATGGTGAAACCCCATCTCTACTAAAAATACAAAAAAATTAGCCGGGCGTGGTAGCGTGTGCCTGTAATCCCAGCTACTCAGGAGGCTGAGGCAGGAGAATTGCCTGAACCCAGGAGGCGGAGGTTGTGGTGAGCCGAGATCATGCCATTGCACTCCAGCCTGGGTAACAAGAGCGAAACTCCATCTCAAAAAAAAAAGGAGGAAAGGAATTAAGGAGGAGAGGAAGGAAGGAAGGAGAAAAGAGAGAGATGGAGGAACCATGTAAAATAAATGTTAATAAGGAAGCATTCCACAACATTTTTAAAGCAAACACATGAGAAGACTATGAAAAAAAATAATAAAAGTCATGACAATGATGTGACAAGCTTTGACTTTCCTGATCCCCCTTAAGGAAAGCTACTCATTTGTTTATCTCTTTTTTCTTCACCCATTGGCTCTATTAGGATTTATTAAACTTATACTATTTCCCAGGCTCTGTGCCAGGCACTAGGGATGTATAAATCGGGCACATTCCCCACCCATGGGGGGATCCCAGGTTATCGAAAGAAACAGCTGTATCAATATGAGATGAGGTAACACAGGATGAGAAGTGCTAGCACACAGGCTTTTAGAAAGCACCGCGGTGGTGCCAGTGGGAAAATGAATAGCTTTCTTTACGAGAGATCAGGGGAGTCAAAACTTGTCACACCATCACTGTCATGACTTTTATTTACTTATTTGTTTGTTTGGTTTGGTTTGGCTTTGTTTTGTTTTGATTTTTGGTGCTGTTGCAAATCATTGAGCATGAACATGGGAAAGCATACACTTATAAGATATACATGAATGCTAAAAGCATGAGTTCTAGAGCCAGCCCAATTCACATCCCCATGCAACTACTTCCTAGCTAACTGACTGTGGACAAATTACTTCAACTTTCTGTACCTCAGTTTCCCCATTTATAAAATGGACATGATGACAAAATCAACTTCACAGTGCTGTATGAGAAATTACAAAGTTAATCGATGTGTATCAGTTAGCTTTTGATACATAGAAAACTTCCCAAAAAGTTAGTAATTCAAAACAACAATTATAATTATTGGCTTATAACTGTTCTGTGTTGACAGTTTGCCTGGGGTTCATCTAAGCAGTTCTTCTGCTGGTCCCTCCTGGATCCATTCACGTGCTGGTAGTGCACAGGGCTGCTCAGGCTGGCTGGTCCCACATGGTCTTATTCATATGTCTTGCACTTGGCTGGGGTGACTGAGCCATGTATCGCCTGCATGTAGCAGCCTCACTGGACTTTTTCACGAGGTGACTGGGTTTTAGAGGCTAGAAACTCAAGGTCACACACCAGTGCCCAAGCACTTTTCAAGCCTTATGTCACATTTGCTAATATCTCAGTGGTTTAAGCAAGTAATATGACTAAGTCCAGAGTGAAGAGGTAAAGTAATAGACGCTATTTCTTTAGGAGATACAAAATATTGTGATCATTTCAAAATATATATACTATAACGCAAACACTTAGGATGGTAGCTAGCACAAAATATGTGTTATATAATAAGCAGTAGGTAATATCACAAGAGGCAACACTTGTGCAGATGCTTTACAAACCAGCCCGTATCTCACTCACTTTAAGTGAAAATTAAATTATAAAATTAGAAGTAGAGACAGGAAATAGAATCAGAATGAAATATCCTTACATGGTTTTATACTATGGAAAAAATGCTAATACTACCAGACATGCAAAGCTGAACTCTACTTACAAGAACTGTTCCGATTTCTGTATTTTCAGCATGGCTTAGTGGGCACGAAGGTGTAGGGTGCTAAGTCACGGCTTCTGGAATCAAATGGCCTGAGTTACAATTCTAGCTTGCTACTTACTTGCTGGGTAACCTCAAGCTAATAACCTAATAACGCTGCGCTTCATTTTTATAACTACAGTATTGGAAAAATGGCAAACTGTAACTCCTGGGGTCCTTGGGAGGATAAATGAAGCATAGTATATAAAGTGCTGCTGGTGTGTAGTGAGCATCCAATAAATGTTAGCTGCCTTTTTAATTTTTTAAGAATAAAAAAGAGTCTACTATTGTTCAGAGATGTCCAACCTTGGTAGCATATTGGAATTACTGGGGGAGCATAAAAATACTGTTTGTCTCTTTGTCCCACCCCAGAGATTCTGACATAAATGAATGGTCTGGAGCAAGGCCCTTGCCTGGTGCATTTTAAAAGCTCTCAAGGTAATTCTAATGTGCAACCAAAATTTGGAACCACAGGTGTGGTTAACAGGATGTTAGAGTCATCCAGGGCAAACTTATCATTTCATAAGAAAGAAAATTGAGGCCCAAATAGGTGATTGGAATTGCTTGGTGACAGCCAGGTGGTAGACAGGGAAACCAAATCCAGGTCCCCTGACTCCTGCTCATAGTCTGTCCCTTTCATCTGGCCACTGCAATAACAGGTTAGCCCAGGTCAGCCTAGCTGGGATCCTCCTCTCTGAGAATTGATAGCCAGGAAGGAGGAAGCCGAACTCTTGTCAAGACTACCTGATGCCAAATTCAACGTTCCTAAATTAACTCCAAGAATAATTTTGGTCTCTTGATTCTTAATCTTTCCCTTATACTTTCAGGTTTGATTCATACTAGGATTCAGATTCTGCCTATGTTTGTTTAAATTAGGCGTTTATTTCATGTATTCAGTTTTCCTTAGAGATCAAATTCCATCTTATATACACATTCATGCATGCTCAGAGCTACATTCCAAAGTGGAAAAAAAGCAGATTCTTTCCTTCCTTCCTTTATCCCTTCCACCCTCCCCTTCTCTCTTTTCCTTTTCCCTCCTTCATCCTTCCTCTGACCCAACCTTAGGACATTTATCTTAGATTACTACCTGCTTTGACCAATGTGAATAATCTTTATTGTAGAGAACTGCCTTCTCCTTTTAAATTCTTTGCGGAATTCGTACTGCTCCTTGGTTCATAATAATGATTCTACTGAATTGCCAGTAATTCTCAGCATCAGGGGCCATCCTCTCCACAGTGCTAAGAAAGACAGAGGAGGTTCCATGACTGTGCTTTTGGTGAAAGACTGACTCATTAGGGCTAAGAGCAATGGATAGATAGCTAGCAATGTCAGGAATTTCTGAGTAGTAGGTAGAGAATTCAAAGAAAATTCCTTTTCTTTTATTTGTCTTCAGTGTTTGCTTTTACAAATGTTAGCCTTTTGTCATTTCCTCAGAGCTTCCAGTTACTAAGATTAAAGGGAATAAATTCGATGAGCCAGGGAAAGGTGAGTATCAAGCGAGTTTCTCAGAAACCTGGCCTTTTAAAAAGGAAATATTTTTACATGAATAGTGAGTGCTGGATACCAAATTAAATAGGCAATATGATCTCATTTTCTCATTTTCGTTTATATATATCTATATATGATTCTATATCCCACCAAGAGTGGAATCATAGATGATATTTTTTATTTGTTGTTGATCTGTATCTTCTTATTCTTCTATAATGAATATCTATTACTTATGTATCAAAAAAGCAATGAAATCATTATTTTAAAAACAAAACAAATGCTAAATGTTGACATTAGAATAAAATCCTACAGCCATTTTTTAATATTCATTATTCCCAAATTGTTTTCATACAATATTTGGAATCTTAAGAGAGATATAAAATTAACTGACTTCTCAAATCACTTATTGATTCACGTGTGTGTGTGTGTGTGTGTGTGTGTGCGCACACTCGAGTCTGTTGTATTTTTGGCCTTTATCTCTAGCCCCACTTATCACTTTAGGCCAATTTGTATCATTTCCCTGGCCCTCTCAGCATTTGTGACATTTCTAATTCCATCTGCAGATTTAATTAACGTGCTGCTTATTCACTCTTCCACATCACTGATAACAAGAGACATAAAACTGGACACAGTGCTGACTGCTGCACCACCTAGATGCCTCCCACAATCGGATGCCTCCTTCTGCTTTACCTAGTTTTCAAGTCAAGCTGATTGAAACTGATTTTGCAAGTAAAATTCACTCAGACATTGCATCAAATGATTTATGAAGTCCACGCAGCCGTGTGGTGTCCCATTAATCACAGACACTACAATAATCTATTTGTGTGCAGCAGTCCTCATAAATCGGGATAAAATAAATTCCACAAGCGCATCTTCAGCTTTTGCAACAGGACACATGGTATTATTCAGGGCATCATCCACATAATGCAATGTTAGCAGACTTGCAGATTCCTGAGCTTGGTCAAGCAAACAAAAATATGCATTCATTTACCAATGCATGCCAAAGCTAAAGAAATTACAGCTTGTTCATCTACCGGGTGAGAGGATTTCTTTAGGCCTCAGCTCTCAAATTTTTTATGAAAGCTGATGTGAATAAACAGAGCAAATGAGGTACAATAATAAAAGTGTGAGATAGGTTGTTAACAAGTAGTCCAGAAATATACCTCCAAATAAATGTTGAGAACTAAAGTGCCTTCATCATTTGGAGACTCTTATTTCCATAATGCTATGAAACAATTTTGTAAATTCTCTTTTGAGACTGATCTTTCATAGGACAAGAGAATGTCTTCAGATATGGCAAGTTCACTTTATTTGTGAGTATTTTCTTTCATTTCTTGAAAACAATCCAAAATTATTGTGACCTGTGTCCAGTAAAGATTGTGAATGACTCACCTAGATAACAGTAATTTTTAAAAATGCAGTTACTGTTTTTTCCTAAGTAATAAAGAGAAAATATACTGTGAAATCAAGATTTAACAATATAAAAATACATTGAAGAGAAAAGTTGCATAAAATCCTAACACACAATGATAATAACTCTTCATATATTGGTGAATATCTTTCCAGAACTGTGCTGATATTTGTTCGTTTTTGTGTAGATATATGTGGAGATTAATACAGATATAAATAAAATGAGATAAGATGAGATTCTGCCATAATTATTATATTATCTGCATTTTTAACATCAACAATATATTGTGGTTATCTTTGCAAAATAATAAATATGGAGCCACCTCATCAGTTTAATAACTACACTTTTCCATGACATAGACTTACTTAGTCAACACTCCATTACTCAACATTTAGTTTATTTTTAAATTTCAACTATAAACAACACCGTGATGAACATCCTGGCTCCTAGATATTTGTGCCCTCAACCTTATTCTCTCTCTTTTATTTTCTTGTCATTTTTTTCTTTTTTTTTGAGACTGAGTCTCACTCTGTCACCCAAGCTAGAGTACAATGGCACAATCATGACTCACTGCAGCCTCCATCTTCCCACCTCAGCTTCCCGAATAGCTGGGACTACAAGGACACCACCACACCTGGCTAATTTTTAAATTTTCTATAGAGACTGTGTCCTGCAGACATAGGCTGGTCTCGAGCTCCTGACCTCAAGCCAGGGAGGCCTGTTCCTGACTTGAAGCAGGGATTACCAGCGTGAGCAACTGAGCCGGGCCTTTATTATCCTCTTTGAAAAAGAGTTATTAGAATAAGAAATTGTCTTAGAATAAGTACTCTGAAAATAAGAATTTTTTTCTCAGAATTGTGATATCTAAATCAGGATATGTCCAGCTAATATTTTAATACATCTTTCCAAACTGCTTTCCAGAAAAAATGTACCAAGTTATACTACCACCAATAATTTATGAAAGTACTTATTGGCTGGGGTCGGTGGCTCACGCCTATAATCCCAGCACTTTGGGAGGCCGAGGCGGATGGATCACAAGGTCAAGAGATCGAGACCATCCTGGTCAACAAGGTGAAACCCCATCTCTACTAAAAATACAAAAATTAGCTGGGCATGGTTGTGTGCACCTGTAGTCCCAGCTACTTGGGAGGCTGAGGCAGGAGAATTGATTGAACCCAGGAGGCGGAGGTTGCAGTGAGCCGAGATTGTGCCATTGCACTCCAGTCTGGGTAACAACAGCGACACTCCATCTCAAAAAAAACAAAGAAAGTACTTATTGCCCCCATTCTTGCCAATCCTGGATATTGCCAGTCTTGACAAACATTTGTCATTTGATAGATAAAAAGCATTTTCTCATTATTTTAACTTGTGTGACTTTGACTGTATTTGGTTGAACATCATTTTATAAGTTCATGGGTCAATGATACTCTTCTTTAGGAAGTTACCTATTCTGGTATATTTCCATGGGTTGGACAATATTCATCAATTTTACTGGCTTAAGAAACTATCTTTATGCTAAGGTAATAGTGTTTCTCATCAAACCAAGATATGAACCTAACAAGTCTAATTTGTGTGCAGATCTGTAATTGAATCAGAGCTCAGTTGCAAAACCATTTTGAGAATTGTCAACATTCTTAGAAAATGTATATTTTTCCAAGGTAACGATGCTAGTGCTTTGAAAAGCAGCATTCATCTGTTTATCTGATTCTTGTATATTTGTTTAAATAAAACATTATAATTCTTTAGGTTATATCAAGAGCTTGTGCTTTGGAATCAAATTGCCTATCTTCAAATCCTGAGTCTCCCATGTATAACCTAGGTTATCTACGACGTAGTATTTCACTACTCTGTGCCTAAGTTTCCTCATCTTTAAAATGCAGATAATAATAGTCCCTCTTGCATAGAGTTGTTAGAGAATTAAATGAAAGGATGCATGTAAGGTAATTAGAAAAGAGTTGGGAGCAATTCAAGTACTCAATATTAAATTGGAATAGGTTAGATTCATGACCTGCTCAAATTTAGACCACCAAGTTTACTTTAAGGCACTTTTTTTTTTTTGAGGCAGAGTTTCGCTCTTGTTGCTCAGGCTAGAGTGCAATGATGCAATCTCAGCTCACCGAAACCTCCACCTCCCAGGTTCAAGCAATTCTACCACCTCAGCCTCCCAAGTAGCTGGGATTACAGGCATGTACCGCCACACCCAGCTAATTTTGTATTTTTAGTAGAGACAGGGTTTCACCATGTTTGGCAGGCTGATTTCGAACTCCTGACCTCAGGTGTTCCACCCACGTCGGCCTCCCAAAGTGCTAAGATTACAGGTGTGAGCCGCTGCGCCCAGCCTAAGGCACTTTTAAAATGAGTGTTTACTGCTCTACTTGCAGATAAGCTTCCCTGATGATATGCTTAGACTCCTACAATTTTTTTTCAGAAAATTTTTTTAAAAAGCTTAGAATGAGAAACAAACCAAAGGGAACTCTCCCTTTGGTACTTTGGTGGCTTTCAGAATGTAACAAGAAGAAAGATGTTTAAAAATTTGAATGATTCTTTATAAAAAATTTTATTTTTTAGTAATTCCAACTTTTAAATTCGGGGGCACGTGTTCAGGTTTGTTATAAGGATATATTGCGTTTGCACAGTTCTGACACTGACATATGCAGTATCTGCATCACCTGGACAGATTTTAGGACAATGATGAAATACATTTATCACTTTAGACCAGTTTGTCTCATTTCCCTGGCCATTTCAGCATTTAAGAAGACAAGGAGAGGCCGGCAAGGTGGCTCACACCTGTAATCCCAGCACTTTGGGAGACCAGGGCGGATGGATCACAAGGTCAGGAGTTCAAGACCAACCTGGCCAAGATGGTGAAACCCCATCTCTACTAAAAATGCAACAATTAGCCAGGCATGGAGGCAGGTGCCTATAATCCCAGCTACTCAGAAGGCTGAGGCAGGAGAATCGCTTGAAACTGGGAGGCAGAGGTTGCAGTGAGCCGAGATCACACCACTGTGCTCTAGCCTGGGCGACAGAGCAAGACTCCGTCTCAAAAAAAAAAAAAAAAAAAAGTCAAGGAGATGGGAAAGACCTAGAAGCATTATTGGTCAGTAGGCCTTAGGTAAACTCATGGTTCTAAATAAGGTTGGTGGCCACCAACCACCCAAAGTAGCAAGTAAGGACATGGAAGTACCATATAAACTGAGCAGGATGCTCTAATGTAGAATAAGATAAACAGACCTGATTCAGAATGCAATGAGTCGGTTCTAGATTGAGAGCACTACAGTGCCACAGTGAGGCATGAGGTCACCAAGTCCCAAATCTGAATCCTGACCCAGGCACATGGCCTATGTCTTCAGAATATTTATGCAATTTCTCTGAGCTTTAGTTTCCCATCTGTAAACATCTATCTGATCATACCTTATGATGAGATTACTATGAGGGTAAAAAGAGATGAGATATCCAAAGCATTTAGCATACACTCAGTTTCATGTGCTCAATTAATGGTTGCTAGGAAGCAAAGGAGACATTTAAAATATTCAAGAAGTAAAATGCATAAGCGCTGATTAGTCAGAACAAATGCCTGACCAATTAGGGTCAATTAGAAAGGATTTTGGTGAATAAAAAAGCTGACCCAACCAATAAGAAGGAACACAGCCCTGCATACCCTCCTGGCACATACTGTTTCTTAAAGATAAGAAGAGGTTTTCATATTGAATAAGGATGCCAGAATTGGGGGCACGGAGAAGAAAAGTAAATATCCAATAGAGCTACACCTGGCATGCCACATACAGTCGAAATTAGATGAAGAAAAAAATAGTACTATGGCAGAGTTCTGTATTCTAGAGATTGCTACTCTGGTACCAGGTAAAGTGACTCAGGGTAGTATGATAGTGTCTGCTGCACAGAAAGACAGGTGGTGCCCATCAGAAACTCAAGCACTAGGCAGGGTGGCTCACACCTATAATCCTAGCATTTGGGAGGCTGAGATAGATAGGTTACTTGAGTTCAGGAGTTCGAGACCAGCCTGATCAATATGGTGAAACCCCACCTCTACAAAAAATTAAAAAATTAGCCAGGTAATGCATGCCTGTAGTCCCACTACTCAGGAAGCTGAGGTGGAAGGTTCACCTAAGCCCTATTAAGAGAAAGAGAGGAAAGGGAAGTTAGGAAGTTGGAAGGAAGGAAGGAGAGAAAGGAAAGGAAGGAAGAGTCGAAGGAAGAATAAAAGGAAAGAAGAAGAGGAGAGGAGGGGAGGGGCGGAGAAGAGGCCGGGGGGGTAGGAAAAGGAAGGGAAGGGAATGGGAAGGGAAAAGGCAAGGCAGGCACCAAATGCCCAGGCCACAGATTCCTATCTGATACCATCATCTAATCTGCAGAGGTTAGAATGCACACAACCAGGTGTCCAGGCAAAAGGAATAACAAGACAGTGAAAAGAGAGAACTGGTAACAAATGTATTTACTTTAAATCGTGGCAATTGGAGGTAGAAGATACTTTTGTACTGTCTGCTCAAGACTAGAACTGGAGTCTGAGCTAATCCAGGGGTAAACAAGTGACCTGCTGATACACAGGGTGGTGGAGGAGGGTTCCATACTATTCCAAACTCCACCTGCTGCTAAGAGTCAGCAAATTGAAAGTCATCAGCACCCCAAGACTTCATTTTCCTCATCTACCACATGAAAGAGTTGGATTTGGGGATATCTGAAGCCTTTTCCAATGCTTTTAAACTTTCTGTATTTCCACAAGAAATCTCAGAGAAAAGAGCAGGCACCCTTGGATACAGTACAAAAAGTAGTCCTTTTCAATACAAAGGACTTGTACTTTCCTCTCAAAATTTTGATGCCTACGAGATATGAAATAATACTATTTGTACTTAAGTTATTCACCTAAGAAACATGGTTTTAGTGAAAAGCTAGGAGCTTTTATCAGGTTCTAGCTGTGCAGCAAAGCCAAGTTAATAAGAAAATGGAAACCCAAAAAGTAGATTTAATCCATTAAACTCAGAAACTCCTATTTTTTGGAATTTCAAAATCTATCAATGCATACTTGGTTTTGCACCACTGCTCATTATCCCACAGCTGTGCTATCTGGTGAGTTTCCCAATGGGATTCCTTGCTTCCATTCATTGTTATTCTGTTATTCTACTGCCACAATTTCAATTATCTATTAAAAATGTCATCATTTGTAAGCAAAAATGTGATTTTATACACTACTGAGAAAGAAAATTAACATCTTCAAACTATAATATGCCATTAAATTCAGGATGCCTCTTACTTTCAGAACTGTTAAAATATTTTAAAAGTATGTCTTCAAATCAGCGCAGTATGGTATCTTTACAAATAGGAACCTGATGAGGTCACTTGTCTCTAAAAGCTCCACTTGTCTCTGAAACCCTGCAGGATGAAGTCTAAACTCTGCTGCAGATTTTGGGTCTTCATGATCCAGCCCAATATTACCATCCTCTCTCCTACAGATTCACCATTGAGCAACCAGTGGCCTCAAATTTTTCCTTCCATTGCAAAAATCTACGTTCTCTTTCTTCTTTCAACATTTATTGAATACTTATTATGCGCCAAACTCTATTTTAGGCATTTCACTGTTTTTTGTTTGTTTGGTTGGTTTGCTTTGCTTTGGTTTTGGTTTTGGTTTTGGTTTTTTGGCTTGGAATCTCTTCCTCTTCCTCCCCTACCCTATAAACCTGGTCATTATCTATTTTTCCTTCAAGATCCAATCCAACTATCTTTTCTTTTGTCAAAGAGAATTTTGTGACACGTTTCCCAATTTCCTCATGTGGACCTGATGCAGCAAACTTCCCCTACACTATGTTGAAAACGTTGATTTACCAGTTGCCCACATTAAGCAGTAGGTCTTTCGAGCGCAAGGGAAGTGACATTTCTTTTTGCGATTAGCATAGTGATTAGGAAAGCAGGATTCCATTTCCTAGCTTCAGAGTTCCCATCCTGACTAATAAGAAATCATGCACCCTGCCGGGCACAGTGGCTCACGCCTGTAATCCCAGCACTTTGGGAGGCCGAGACAGGTGGATCACGAGGTCAAGCGATCGAGACCATCCTGATCAACATGGTGAAACCCCGACTCTACTAAAAATACAAAAAATTAGCTGGGCATAGTGGTGCATGCCTGTAATCCCAGCTACTCAGGAGGCTGAGGCAGGAGAATTGCCTGAACCCAGGAGGAGGAGGTTGCAGTGAGCTGAGATCACGCCATTGCACTCCAGCCTGGGTAAACAAGAGCGAAACTCCATCTCAAAAAAAAAAAAAAAAAGAAATCATGCACCCTAAGTGAGGAGACAGGAAAAGCGGCATCACAGGAGAACTACAGACTGCCAAGGCAGCAGAATGATTATGAAGTGAGGTCCTTGGGTTTGATTCTCACACAGACTAGAAGTATCCCGATATTTTAGAACCAGACTAGAGCCCATCTCACAAACTTTTTGAAAGTAGCAAACATTCAGTGAATAGCTAACCCTATTACAATTTTTAAAAAGTCATAAATGGCCAGGCACAGTGGCTCACGCCTGTAGTCCCAGCACTTTGGGAGGCCGAGGTGAGTGGATCATGAAGTCAGAAAGGAGATCAAGACCATCTTGGCCAACATGGTGAAATCCTGTCTCTACTAAAAATGCAAAAATTAGTTGGGTGTGGTAGTGCATGCCTATAATCCCAGCTACTGGGGAGGCTGTGGCGGGAGAATCACTTGAACAGGCTGTGGCAGGAGAATCACTTGAACACACGAGGCAAAGATTGCAGCGAGCCAAGATTGCCCCATTGCACTCCAGCTTGGCAACAGAGTAAGACTCTGTCTCAAAAAAAAAAAAAAAAAGTCATAAGTAATGCTAGAAGAATTATTGAGCATCTATTATGTGCTCAGAATCCTGTAGGTGCTAATTTCCTAAGTGACTGGTGAGAGAAAGGAAATTCAAACAAATAACAGGTTCAAACTCACACAGGCTGTAACAGAGTCAATTTGATTTGAGGTCAACTTGATTTCCAAGAGCTTGTTCTTTCTTTTAGAGCACTTTGTAGCACAATGCCTCATCATCATTGAGGGCATTCCTAATTTAGTCAATTACTTGTCAAAGAAAAATGGAAAAATACTCTTCTTCAACAACCTGTGATTGGCATTGTTGGTTAGCTCTTCTTTTTGGCCAAATCTAAATGTGAAACATGACATGGTCTTTTGCAATAATCAGCTGATGATGGAAACACTTTTGGAATCTATTTCTTATTTTTTCTGCATAGTTTCATGCCTTATGAGCTCAATGTTCCATTTTTTCTGGCTAATCTCCAACCAGTAGTCATTTACAAAGTCATAGTTCACTGGCGACTAGCTTTTAGGCAATGAACTTGATTTGTTGTATGAACTTTAGTTGGAGGTTGAAAAAGTTGGTGAAGTATAAGAAATATAACCAATAAGACGATCAAGACACATTAAGCTATCAATGGTAATTATAAGGAATATGAATATGATAATCTTAGAACCTGATATCAACATATCAAAATATTCTTTAAGTTTAAATATTAAATAGAAGGTGGGACTGATTTCATAGTTCATAATAAGCCTGTGGATCTGAAGGACTTCTCCCCTAAAAGGGAGAAAATAGGGGTTTGAAGAGTCTCATTCTCTTTTGAGCTTATAGGATCTTGGTTAACCACAATAAAGTCATGAGCAGAGATGGTCTGAGAGTGTGACAATTCAGGAAATAAAACCCACTGGGTAGCATAACAGAGATGGCCACTCTCCATTTGAGTGAAGTGTAAGGTTTTCATATTACTTTATTTCTATTAATCGGTCCTAATAAAATGCTAAGGTCTTCTTGTAATATTATGATACTGAAAATAACTTAAATGCCAGGATTGGTAACCTAATCTTCACACATTTATTACACAGTCGACAAACAAATGGAGGTGAGTTATAAGAATATGTCAAATTGCATTTTTTTCTGAGAACATATAACAAAAGTTAGGGCCTGAATAAATAGTTAATGTTATTTCTTTTTTTCTTTTTCTTTTACTTTTTTTTTTTTTTGGTGATAAAGTCTTGCTCTCTCCCCCAGGCTGGAGTGCAGTAGTACAGTCTCCACTGCTCACTGCAATCTCCGCTTCCCGGGTTCAAGAGATTCTTCCACCTCAGCCTTCCGAGTAGTTGGGATTACAGGCACTTACCACCATGCCCTACTAATTTTTGTACTTTTAGTAGAGACAGGATTTCACCATGTTGGCCAGGGCTGGTCTCGAACTCCTGACCTCAAGTGATCCTCCCACCTTGGCCTCCCAAAGTATTGGGATTACAGGCATGAGCCACCGCGCCCAGCCAATGTTATTTCCATTTAAGCTAAAATTGTGTGAGGGGAGGCTAACTGCTATAACAAACAAGCCCCATATCTCAGTGATTTATCACAGTAAATATTCATTTGTCACTTGAATCAGAGACCACTGAAATTGAATGAGGTATGTATGTGAGAGGTCTACTTCATGCAGTCATTCAAAGACCCAGGATCCATCTGTCTCGTGGTTCTAGACTCTTTCAGTGCTTCAGAGACCTCTATGAAAAGCCCTACCACCAGCCAGCAGAAAGGAATAAGACAATATGCAGGATTGCGGAGAGGTTTCTGAGGCCAGCCCTGGAAAAGAACTCCGTCACTTCCATCCACATTTCATGGCTCCAGCTCACTGCAAGGAGGCTGGTAAGTGTTGACTAGCTGTGTGTCAGAAAGGAAGAGAAGGGACAGAGATATTGGTGAACACCACCATTTCCCACCTGAAAATAGGTAATGAATTCTCATTTGAAAGACAAAGCAGTTGTGTGATATATAGGATATGAGCACAAAATATCAGTATTCTAAAGAACATCATAATACCAGAATTACATTTAAATGAGGGATGTCCCTTTGTCAGCAGTTACTTAGAAAAGCTATCTGCTTGTTCCATGGATACCATCAAGGCCTACTTTTATTTAAAAACTCCTCTTTTGATATTTTCTCTAGAACATGTTTTCATTTTTTACAATACTCCCAACAGCCGTAAACCTTCCTTTGAGGGTGAATTTGATAAAGATTATAAGAAGTAAATTAGACCCAGTTTGGTGAATGAAGATAATCTGCTTTAGTTATTACGTGTTGGATCAGATAGGGCAAATGATGTGGTTTATTTCTCAAGGGACTACACAAAGCAATTCCAAAACAAACATTACACAAATGTTTTGAGCAATGATGTCATTGTTAAAAGAAATAGAAGTGTATTTCTTAACACAGATGCTACATAGACTTGGGAAAGAATTTCTACAATTTGGATGTCTGAGTCTTCAGGTTATTGAAAGCACACAGAACAGGCAGTGGGGTAGAAAGAGAAGACAGAAAGGTGGGTAGCATTGCAACAGATGGAAATTCCTCCTCTTTACAATCATGCATGATTGGGTCCTCTCTTCTCAGTTTTCTTACACTTGCTTTTTCCACCTTTCCAGAAGAATGTCTATAAGCACAGGATAAATTTTCTTAACCTTTGGAGGGTCTCAATAATGTATTCCCTCTTATTAGTTCAGTTTTATAAAAGCACTCCTTCTTAGGAGAAATTTTTAATTGCGTACATAACACTTTCCTTAAAAACCACACAGCATATAATTTGCCAGGTTACATGATTTGGCAGTTTGTAAGGTTAAAACATTTGACGATCCATAGCTAAACTCTCCTAATGTTGAACATTTTAAAGGATGTAATGAAATAATAAATGTGAAAGCAATTTTTTTATGTTAAAAAATTTTTAAAGTTTTACAATGCAAGGTGCTTTTAAAGCAGCAAAAAATGGCTTTTAACCTAAAGGGCCTCTACACTGGAGAGATGGGAACTTTCATTAAGTGTTTGAGGAAACGTGTATGAATACGTTTCTGGAAGGCAATCTGGCAATGCATGTCAAAATGGGCATAACTTTTGACCCACAAACAACAATTTCACTTTAGGAATTTGCCAAGGAAAATAATTGGACAAGTGTTTGAAGATTTGGCTAAAAGGAAATGTATTGCAGTTTTGTTTATGACCGTGAAAATATAAAGCACACAAAAACTCTTAATTCACATTAACATGGAATCAGTTAAATATAATGCAATATGTATATTCAGTGGAATAATAACCAATGATAAAAAGGATGCAGTTATTGATTCTAAAGATCAATATGCCATGTATATGTGGAAGTTAAAGCCAGTGAGGAGCTAGATACATATCCCATTTTATATTTTATACTGGATGGGGAAAATAAACCTTCAAGGATGTATCGCAAATGTTATCAGAGGTCTTATCTCACCCGAGATAAAACCCTTATAGGTGATGTTTTTCTTTCTTTTTTCTTTTTTTACTTGTTTGTCTTTTCTCATGTTTTCCCCCAGTGAGCATGTATTGGTAAAGAACATATATTAGAAGCAATATTGCATAGAGTGGATTCTGTCCGCATACTGCCTGAGTTTGAATTCCATTTATTCCTTTACTGGAAAAATAAAAGACAGTGTCTCACTCTGTCACCCAGCTTGTAATGCAGTGGAGTAATTTCGGATCACGGCAGCCTCCACCCGACAAGCTCATGCAATCCTCCCACTTTAGCCTCCTGAGTACAGGCACACCGCATCATGCCTGGCTAATTTATGATTATCATTATTTTGTAGATACAGGGTCTCCTTATGTTGCCTAGGCTGTTCTCACACTCCTGGGCTCAAGCAATCCACCCAGTTTGGTCTCCCAAAGTGCTGAGATTACAGGCCTGAGCCACCACACTCAGCCCAATGTTTCCTTTTAAATAGGTGTAAATTCACCTGTAAAATGAAGATAATTATAGTCCCTCCCTGATCGAGTTATATGGAAGATAAAATGGCAATATTCTAAGGTAATTACAAAATATGCACATGGCAAACATTATATAACTATTTGTTATTCAGTAGTTCAAAAACAATGGTCTTATTTCCATTTTGAGAAAACACTAATCAGTATTTAAACTTTTTATATGCAAATTAGCAAGAAGGCAAAATATTGTCATAGATGGTAGCAATTTTAAATGGGGTCCAAAAAAAAACCAAAAGAACAAGAAAAGCAGCTCACCGTTACCCAACTTACTGAATTGAGGTAGTTTCTGGGTTTTTTTGTTTTTTTTTTTTTTGAGATGGAGTTTCGCTCTTGTTACCCAGGCTGGAGTGCAATGGCGCGATCTCGGCTCACCGCAACCTCCGCCTCCTGGGTTCAGGCAATTCTCCTGCCTCAGCCTCCCGAGTAGCTGGGATTACAGGCACGCGCCACCATGCCTGGCTAATTTTTTATATTTTTAGTAGAGATGGGGTTTCACCATGTTGACCAGGATGGTCTTGATCTCTTGACCTCGTGATCCACCCGCCTCGGCCTCCCAAAGTGCTGGGATTACAGGCTTGAGCCACCGCCCTCGGCCTTGAATTGAGGTAGTTAAATACACAAGCTCTGAAGGCAGAATGGGACTGAATTCTAAGCTTAATGTCCACACACAGAGCTCTGAGGCCTTGGCAAGATACACAACCTCCTATACCTCAGATTCCTCACCTATAAAAAATGAAGACAACATAAGGCACTGGAGATGATAAAAACCATTGGTCTTACAGGGCTGTTCCTTAGATTACTTAAAATAACTTACGTGAAGCACTTCGCATGTTGACTAGCAATTAATAAGATCTTTATTAGTGGTCGCTATTACTATTATCATTACCAAGTACTGCTCTTTAAAATAAGTCAGAGACTGAAATGGGTTTGAGAAAATATCATAGAGGCCAAAACCCCAAGAATAGACAGACTATCAAAACAGGGCCAACAGAAGATCCTAAGAAGGAAACAAAAAAGAGCAAAAGATCTGATCTGGCAGATGTTACACAGCAATGGATGCTGAGATATCAGAGAGCAGAAATTCCAGTTCAAGCATAAAACTTGAAGAGACATTCAATTCGAGGGACTCTAAAAAAATAACAATAGAAGAAAAGAACAATCATTTTATCTACATGATACCCTTTAGGGTTGGTATTCTTGTCTCTGTTTTACAGAGAAGACAGATTCAGAAAGGATCAATACCTTGTTTAAACTTGTGGAGAGAGAGACAGAGAGAGAGAGAGAGAGAAAGAGTGTGTGTGTGTGTGTCAGGATCCTAGGCCAAACCTTACAGAGAACCTGTGTTCTGTGCAGATGTCTTGTAACCCTTCTGGTGCTCCTGCAGCAGCTGCCATTCACAGCCAGAGTAAATAAGAACCCACTTAGCAAAAATAAGGTATTATGTGGTGATAATATAGTTCAAGTTCAGATTCAGAGCTCAAGATCCACATGGTTGGCTGGGCACGGTGGCTCACATCTGTAATCCTAGCACTTTGGGAGGCCGAGATGGACGGATCACCTGAGGTCAGGAGTTCAAGACCAGCCTGGCCAACATGGTGAAACCCCATCTCTACTAAAAATACAAAAAATTAGCCAGGCATGGTGGTGCGTGCCTGTAATTCCAGCTACTCGGAGGGCTGAGGCAGGAGAACCGCTTGAACCTGGGAGGTGGAGGTTGCAGTGAGCCAAGATCATGCCATTGCACTCCAGCCTGGGTATCAAGAGCAAAACTCCATCTCAAAAAAAAAAAAAAAAAAAAAATCCAGATGATTGAGCCTCCAAACTAGGGTCCATCCATATCACTGCAGTGGCCAAGCCTAGATTAAGTGAGAACCCCATATATAGGTGATCCCAGCTGAGGAGACCAGAGAGATGGGGTAAGAGGGTAAAAGGGGCCAGACCTGTTGCCCTGGTTTATTCGTAGCACTTTCTAATACGTATGCAACATTTTCATAACACAAAGATATTTCTTCTGTTGTGCAACTCAATTCCATGGGTATGAGAATCAAACTCAAAGTCAACTTCTACATTTTTCTTTTTATTTCAGGAAGAGAAAATGCAAAGAGCAGGCAAATACCAGAGAGTGTGACTATAGGTAGGAGGCTGGACCAGACACTGTATCGGGAAGGAGGGCTCTAATATTAGCATTCTCCTCGCATTTCCACTTTCTGCTTAGACAGACAAATGGGCACTTTGATTTTCAGACATTTTCAACAATGTATTAATCCCTGGGGTGGCCAACAGAGGGCAGACAATCTCTTCTTCTAGACCTCCATGAGAAATACTTTCTAATTCCTGTTCCTTCCAGACCTGATTTTTCCCCCCCGCAGCTTCCACAACTCCCTTCTGCCCCTACCATCCCTTTCAAGTACTGATTCTGAGTTATTTACTAAACCCAAAAGAGAAGGGCCACAGACAATAATATACAAATAGCCTTTTGTCTGTAATTCTTCACTCTCTCCCTTTTTCAACTAATTCATGAATGCATGTTTATAAGTCCTGGTCTCCCCAATGAGCTGACAAGCTAATTGGGTTCAGAGTTATTCAACTAACTATTTATAATGTAGCATGATAAATGCTACAAGCAGAGGTACTTACAAATGCTGTAGAACAGGTAAAGAGCTCAAGAAGCTTCCCAGAAAGCGAGGCATTAAACCATATTTCATGTGTGGCTCTAGTTCTTAACATTTGATCATGACTTTCAGGGGCCATGTAATCCTTCCTAGTCCATTTTCACCAGTGACACCTGATTGTCATCATGTTGGGCTCACCCAAACTCTTTCTGTAACCTTAGTCTGGTCTCTGAAGATAAGAAAATACTTTTGTGTTTGAGCCTCAGTATCACTGCCTCGGCGTCTCACTACCTTATTATAGTCTCTCCTGGAACACAGAGAAGAAAGAGCTGTTTCATAACTGAGCTCCTAGTTCACACACTGGTTTCAGAAAAGCTGCCAGGCCCTTGCAGGTTTCTCATTTGCCACTAGTTAATGGCTTCAAGGAATCCTATTTTCTTTCTTGCTTCTATGACTATTAATTCTGTGACAAAGGACATGCGTAATGTAACTTGATTACTTATTTTTGAGCTGATATAATCATCTTCGTCTTAAGAATTTCTCTAGTCCTTTCTAAACCTGACTTGAATTCCTGTGATAAGTCAACCTTTCTCATTTTGTGTCTATCCATCTACCTTCCAGGTGGTACTACCTCTGAAGTCCCAGGGACAATGAATAGTCATCTCCATATTATCCTTTGCCTGTGCTCAATCTATAGCCTTCCTTAATCTTTAATATATCCCCTTAAAAATGAATGAATAGAAGCTAAACTTGAACAATGTTTAATTACCTCCTCCTTTCCTAACTACAGTAGCTTTCTCGCTTCTGCCTTTTCCCTATCATCTGACCTTGGCTTCTCCTGTCAGGTCCTACAATGTTATCTGCTATATTTTAATGTTTATATACTCGCATTTGAACAGAAATACAGATAACCTCTGCAAGAGTGGAAGGGACCTTTTAACACAGTGCGATGGTGACAGTTTGTTGGCAAATCCCACAGGGAAGTGCTGGTTTCTTGTTGGGTGACAAGAAGGAACCATGTTTAACAATGTTGTGTGTTTTTCTTCAGTTATATATTATAATAATAATTATTATTATTATATTATTGAGACTGAGTCTCACTCTGTCACCCAGGCTGGAGTGCAATGGCCTGGTCTCAGTTCACTGCAACCTCTGCCTCCTGGGTTCAAGTAATCCTCCTGTCTCAGCCTTCCTAGTAGCTGGAACCACAGGCATGTGCCACCATACCCAACTAATTTTTGTACTTTTAGTAGAGATGGGGTTTCACTATGTTGGCCAGATTGGTCTTGAATGCCTGACCTCATGTGATCCACCTACCTTGGCCTCCCAAAGTGCTGGGATTACAGGTGTGAGCCACTGCACCTGCCCTTTTTCTTAAGTTTTGTTTTTGTTTTTTGTTTTGAGACAGTCTCACTCTGTTACCCAGGCTGCAATGCAGTGGCATGATTTCGGCTTACTGCATCGTCCACCTCCTGGGTTCAAGCGATTCTCCTGCCTCAGCCTCCCAAGTAGCTGGCATTACAGGCATGCACCACCACACCCAGCTAATTTTTATATTTTTGATAGAGACAGAGTTTCACCATGTTGGCCAGGCTGGTCTCCAGCTCCAGGTGGTCTCAAGTGATCTGCCCACTTTGGCCTCCCAAAGTGCTGGGATTATAGGTGTGAGCCACCACGCCCGGCCTCTTCAGTTTTTCTAATAGAAAACCTAGCATATTTTAAATGATTTTGCCACTTAACACTTATTATTGACCCACAGGGTAAGAGGGCCTTTGGAGATCATCTACTCTGACTTCCTACACAACAGCAGGAATTATTTCTACAACAACTTGGGGAACTGTTCATTGCAATAACTCTTAAATCCCTCTAGCAAATGCAGTGCTCACTCCCCTTTTCCACAGTTGAACATCTTCCTCATGCCCCTATAATAATCAGTGATAATTAATGAGCCTCTTCCTCTTCTCAGACAAAGAAATATGATAGGAGAAATGTTTAGTTTTCTGATGCCAACCATGGGGGCATATTCCACTGGTAACTTTGGCTTTTGGGTTCAGGATTAGAGAGAGTGGTTAAACTAAAATATTTATCGTAAGTATAAATTTGCTCCACAAACATGAAATTTCAAAGGTAGCTTTGTTTCCTCTTTCCTTACACTGCCAGCTATTAACTTTGGGTTCATTGGTTAACGATTTTCAGAATCCACTTGGCTACCACCTTCCTGCAGCCAGACCATCTTGGATCAGAGGGTGGGCCAGCCAGTCCCACTTCACACCTGCCAAGCTATCGATTTTTTCCCACTTTGACCACAGTCTTTTTGTCAATTAATTGTTACTCCCTTTGGTACCCATCTTGTGCATGTAGGCCACTACGGAGCAGATCCCTGCTTCACATCCCATCAATGACAGAGCCATCATTAAGAGAACCTTTTCTGACAACCACTGAAGAGAAACCATCTCCACGTGGTGCATTTTGCATCACTTCGGTTGCTTCTTTAGCTGATTTATCACAAAGACTATGTACCACATATCTTCTTTATTAATGCATTGACAATCAATGAAAACCCACCACTTTGTCCATGAACTGAGAAAGAAAACGGCAATGTCAAAAGACATTCATGATGCGTGAGATCTACGGGTAGTGTCATGTCAAGGCGTGTAGTAATCCAGTCTTGGGCATTACTCCAGGGAGAAAGATTCGGCTTTGTTAATTTCCCGTCACCCCCTCCCGTAATACATTACCTCAGCACAGACAGCAGAGCGACAAAACCCAGGATGAGGACAGTTAAAATTCAACTCCAGCTACAGCCATCCTCTACAGTCCTCCCCAGCTCCCGCGGAATATTTACCAAGACCGTTTAAAGCACTTAATTAATTCATTTCAGCTTCGCTGGAGAGGTCTCAGGGTGCCCGAGACTCCATTACATAATATCTTTTACAAAGTCTATTCCCAGCTCGAGTGGAAGATGGATGCTCATCCAGTGTGCGGAGGTTCCACGCCCTTGCTTCCCTCTCCTGGGGTTCGATCCGGCGGGTACCCTCCCGAGGCTAGAGCCATCGCCCGGCCCAGAGCTTCTGAGGTCCCTGTCACTCTTCGAACTCCAAACTGGCCCAGAAGGTGCAGCCGCTTCGCCCTCCTAGCTCCCAGACCCGCCGCTGAGGCCACGGTGCCAGCAGGCGCCCGGGACGCCGCGACTCTGACCGCTTGCTGGGTGCGCCCCGAGCCCATCCGCAGCGCGCCCGCGGTGCCGGGGCCAGAGCTGCGGCTCCGAGGCAGGGCCGGCTCCATACGCCGGGCTCGGGGAGGAGGAGACCGGGAGGAGGAGGAGGCGTGTGAGGGAGGGAGGAAGGGCCCGGCCGCTCAAGAGGGGGAGGGGGAGGCGGAGGGGGCCGGCCGGGCCGGGAGGGGGTGGGGGGGCAGCCAATGAGCGGCGCGCGGCGCGGGGGGGAGGTGGGGGACAAGGTCTGGGGGAGGAGGTAGGATGGGGGAGGGCGCAGCCCGAGCGGCGGAGGCTCCAGCCATAAACAAGCGCCCGGAGGAGCGGCGCAGGAGTGAGGCGAGCGGCGCGCGGAGCGGACGCCGAGGATCTTGTGTGCTGCGCCACCGCGCCCACTCGGCAGCTCGGGAGGCGGGGACCGGCCCGGAGGCTGCGCCGCTGCGGGGCCGGCAGACTCGGAGGAGAAGAGGGAGGAGGCGCCGCCGGCCCGGACTGGAGCCGAGCGCAGCAGTCGCCGCCGCCGCCGCGCCAGAAGTTTGGGTTGAACCGGAGCTGCCGGGAGGAAACTTTTTTCTTTTTTCCCCCTCCCTCCCGGGAGGAGGAGGAGGAGGAGGGGAAGCCGCCGCTGCCGCCGGCGCCGACGCTCGTGGGCTCGGGGTCGGCGCGGCCCGCAGAAGGGGCGGGGGCCTCGCCCCGCGCGGGGAGGCGCGCCCCGGGGGCCCAGAGAGGGGCGGCGAAGACCGCGGGCTGCCGGTGCGGCGGCGGCGGAGCGTGTGCCCCGCGCAGGGGAGGGCGCCCGCCCCGCTCCCGGCCCGGCTGCAAGGAGGAGGCGGCGGCGGCGCAGGAGGATGTACTTGGTGGCGGGGGGCAGGGGGTTGGCCGGCTGCGGGCACCTCCTGGCCTCGCTGCTGGGGCTGCTACTGCTGCTGGCGCGCTCCGGCACCCGGGCGCTGGTCTGCCTGCCCTGTGACGAGTCCAAGTGCGAGGAGCCCAGGAACTGCCCGGGGAGCATCGTGCAGGGCGTCTGCGGCTGCTGCTACACGTGCGCCAGCCAGAGGAACGAGAGCTGCGGCGGCACCTTCGGGATTTACGGAACCTGCGACCGGGGGCTGCGCTGTGTCATCCGCCCCCCGCTCAATGGCGATTCCCTCACCGAGTACGAAGCGGGCGTCTGCGAAGGTACGGCCGCCCGCTGCGGGCCCCCCTCCCACCTGGCCCGCGCCGCCCCCTCGGCGCTGGCTGCGCGGAACAAAGTTTGGCCGAGACTTTCCGGAGGAAAGAGGGCTCTGCCGGAGGAGGGGCGGCCGCCGCCCCCGGGAGAGAGCCCCCGCGGCCCTGCGTTCCCTCTCCCAGCTACCCCGACGCTCCGGCAGCCGCGGGCGAGGTTGGGTACGGTGGGTGGGGGCGGGCGGGTGGAGGATTCCCCCCTGTCCCCGCGCCGACGCGCACACGTGTGGCCGTTCCGGCAGGGGCTGGGTGGCTTGGCCTTGCGCCCCGAGGTGGGGGCTCCGCGGGCTGGCGGGGGGCACTGCGGAGGCTGCCGCGCGCGAGCCCCTCGGGGAGCCGGGCCCTGCCGCCCTCCCCGCACTGGCGCAGTGTGGCACCGCGAGCTGCACACCGGCCGCGAAAGTCCTTTTCTGTGGGCGGAGGAGACGTGTCTTCAGCTTGCACTCCCCGAGTGACTCTTTTATTATTTTTTCCTTGAGCTCTTTCCTTCACCCCCTTCCTCCTCCTCCGCACGTAAATCAATTTCAGCCTCCGAATATGTCAGCCCAGGGGAAGTTACACACGGTGGTTACTCATTTATTTGCCTATTGAAAACGGTTAAAGGCTTTCTCTCTAGAAAGGAAAAGGGGGTGGGGGTTGCACCTGGGAGTGAAAAGTTGTTGCTCTTAGTGGCTGCTTTTTAATAGGAGATACGCGCGTGTTTCCTATTGCGTTGTCGGTTCCTCCTTTTTGTTTGACAGCGGGGATTGTTCTGCTGGCTTCTCCACCTTGCATTGTGCGCCGCGGTATCGAGATTGACGGAGGGAGAACGAGATGAGATTAGCGTAGTCTTTTTGGTTGGGGAGCCAATGTTGGTGTGTGTTGGCCTTAACCCTGCCCGCGTGCCTCGGCCTTAAGGGTGCATGGTCTGGTTTGGGGTCTAGAGCGAGGCCGTGATTTCTTTTGATGTGGCTAACGGGGGCAGGGTTCGGTGAGCATCAGTTAAAGTGGGATCCCTGCTCCAGCTGACGTGGGGCTGACGATGCTGTTCCGGGGGCATCCTGGCGAGTGAGCAGAGCGCACGCAGCAGCCTCCTTTCTGGGTAGGCGGCGAGGAGAGACCGGAGCCCTTGGCCTGGCGTGCCTTCCTCACTACTCACAGCCAGCACAGTCCAGGGAAGGGTTTATTCTGAAGCATCCTTGTGTGTGTTTGTTTAGTATGCTGGGATACTAAAAAAGGAGGTGACAGCTTCAAGGTTAGAAATGGATCTATTAAAAGGCTTTCAGTGCTGCGATTCCTTCTAAATACAGACACACACATAGGTACTTATTTTATACCTGTATAGTTTTAGAGTTCGGGCAGTTCGGGAAAATAGCGGAGGCCTTTCTGGTTTGGAAGCTAGTGGGCAGTGATGAGTGAAGGGAACTCACAGAGGGGAGGGACTTGCTTTGCTGCACACACAAGACATTGGGTTAGAAGAGTTCATTGAAGTACAAAAATGCCTCTCACCTAGTATTGTCCCCTTTTATAACTTCTCTTTATGCCTTACCTCAGGAAAAATGGCCATGAGACTAACTTCTGATACCATTTTATGTGTTTTGACTTTGGGAATTCTGAATGACCTAGACTGAAAGATGCATCTTTGAACCCTGCCACTTGGAGTGTATAACTTAATCCAGCCTCTTGTAAATCTGAAAAGAACAAGCAACATGAAACACAGTTGAAATGCAGTGGAAACTGCCGTGCTCCGAAAAGGACTTTGCAAGTTCTGAAGATTCTAACCCTTGTTTTGTTTCTTCTTGTCTGTTTCTGGTGAAGGAAATGCTCAGGAAACATTTACAGTAATCAAGTGTTTTGGCAGGCATATCCCATGTCACAGTATAGAGTATTTTGGCAGTTTGGTGAGCCTTTCATTCCTCTGAAATGATGTGATCCCTCATAGCTTCCTTTTTTCTGGTAACACCCTGTGTACTTGGTATTAGCTTTGAAATGCTTGGAAGGGTTTGTTGACATGATTATATCTCAATTAGTTTCTCTAGAAACACTTTATTTTGTAGGCCTGTTTTCAGCTACCCATATTGTGCGTCCAGGGCACTTCCTTTTTAAAAAAAGAAATACTGAAAACAGCAGTCAACTTGCATTCTAAATCTGTGAAACCAAAGTAAGGGTAGTGTTACCTGGCATGGTACAATGACTGGATTTAGACAGATATTTTCCATCGTGTGTTTAAATTTTCAGTGTTTTCACTTAACGATAAGACTTACGGAAAGCATGGGATAAGTGATACCCCAACCGCCCCCTACCCCCATTTTTAAAAATAAGAATTAGAGGAGTCTTTACATGTCAGCAGCTAGCTAGAAGGTATTGATTATCTCTTGTTGTTCTTTGAGTTTACAAGAAATTTCTGAGTGGCCAGTGTTTCCCTCAGTTTCCATTTTTATTCAGAAATTCACGTGGAGAAGCATGGTTATCATTAACTAACATGAATAGGAATTATTTTATTCATGTCAAAGTCTCTTTTGCTGCAATTTTTGCACTAAAATGACCCCTACTGGTTGTATCTGTTAATGAAAACTTGAAAACTTCTTTAACTGGCTACACTGTAAAAACATATTGCACAGTATAGAAATATTATCATGACTAATCTCCCTGCTTTCGATGACATAATTTAAATACAAATTATATTCTCTGTTTGCCAACTTGCAGTAATTTTTAGCTGTGTTTATTCCCATACTGACTTTGTAGGGGGAAAAAAAATTATGTTTTTAACTGCAGTTCACAAAATGAGTTAGATAAATCATGGACAGAAATGGGCCCCTTTCAGCTTATGGCTCACTGTCTTAGGGTTTTTTTTTTTTTTTTTTTTGAGACGGAGTTTCGCTCCTGTTACCCAGGCTGGAGTGCAATGGCGCGATCTCGGCTCACCACGACCTCCACTTCCTGGGTTCAGGCAATTCTCCTGCCTCAGCCTCCTCAGTAGCTGGGATTACAGGCACGCACCACCGTGCCCAGCTAATTTTTTGTAATTTTAGTAGAGACAGGGTTTCACCATGTTAACCAAGATGGTCTCGATCTGTTGACCTCGTGATCCACCCGCCTCGGCCTCCCAAAGTGCTGGGATTACAGGCTTGAGCCACCGCGCCCGGCCCCTGTCTTAGGTTTTTTAAGTCATGCTGGCCCAGTTGGCTCTCAGTAAAAGTAGGCTGAATAAATGGAAGAACCATCCTATCCATAGAAAGAATGCTGAAGGAAAAAAAATAGTTTCTGAATGATACATGGTGAGCTGTGTCCTGTGCCCCTTGTGAGATGTACACTTGGATTTCTTTTCAGCATCATTTAGATTGTTATTAAATAAATTCTGATTTAATTATTCCTTTTGCGATGGGGGCTGGAGGGTGGTAAGTGCATTTTAAAAATTGATCATAGAGCCTGATTCCTAAAGTTTTTTTTCTACTTTATCTTAGTCTGGAAAGTGCTTTTTGGGGCAGGGTGGGTGGCTCACTCCTGGAATCCCAGCACTCTGGGAGGCCAAGGTGGGCAGATCACCTGAGGTCAGGAGTTTGAGAACAGCCTGGTCATCAATGGTGAAACTCTGTCTCTACTAATAATACAAAAATTAGCCGAGTGTGGTGGTGCGTGCCTGTAATCCCAGCTCTCAGGAGGCTGAGGCAGGAGAATCGCTTGAAAACCTGGGTGGCGGTTGCGGTGAGCTGAGATGGTGTCATTGCACTCCAGCTTGGGCAACAAGAGCAAAACTCCATCTCAAAAACAAACAAACAAAAAGCAAAGTGCTTTTTGGGACCTGGGTGCAGGTCTCTTTCCTGTTTCCTTTCATCTGCTGAGACCTCCTGTTGCTCTTTGAAGCATCCTGACTGGCCTGTTTTCTCGGCCAGGCTGCCTGACACCAAGAAAATCACCCAGAAGCCAGAGAAACAAGTTTGGATCCTGAATCCCTGAGAAAGAAGTCTGGATGAGAGACATCTTTGGAGGATCAAAGGCAGAGTTTTGAAAAATTAATGAAATGAGATTTTCTAGAAAGAAGGTTTTGATTGGACATGGAGGATTATATTTTGAGCTAAGTGGGTGAGAGCCATTTGTTGTCCCGTGTGGAATACCACATTATGCTTCTGTAAGGAATGAGGCAAGGTGGGAGGCCATGACAACCTCTCTGGGCAGTAAAGGGCAGATGGTGACTTGTTTTGACAGTTTATACAGACAGTGATTAGGAACCAAGTGGAGACTACTTGAGTCACTTTGTTCTGAGGACTCTGTTGTGGTCGATTCAGGTGATAGCTATTTCAGATAAGCACCAGCTTCTTTCCTGATGACTATTTACTCAGTGGCTTCATCTTTTGGAACTCCGCATTGCATGTTTTTCAGCACTGCTATCTAAAAGTTCCCGCCTTCAGAACAGAATCCTCCTTTTATTCCCCCCAGGAACTTTTTTTTTTCTTTTTGAGTTTTCGCTCTCGTTACCCAGGCTGGAGTGCAATGGCACGATCTCGGCTCACTGCAACCTCCGTCTCCTGGGTTCAGGCAATTCTCCTGCCTCAGCCTCCTGAGTAGCTGAGATTACAGGCACATGCCACCATGCCCAGCTAATGTTTGTATTCTTAGTAGAGATGGGGTTTCACCATGTTAACCAGGTTGGTCTCGATCTCTTGACCTCGTGATCCACCTGCCTCGGCCTCCCAAAGTGCTGGGATAACAGGCTTGAACCACTGCGCCCAGCCTCCCCCAGGAACTTTAAGTTTTCCTTTTACCCATTTTTCACTGGGCAGTGAGTAGAAAACTAAGTATATGTAGTAGGGTAATTAGAGCAAAGAGCAGGATTTTGTTTCCTGAAACTTGCCATGCAAAGTTTCTTTGCTTATCCCTGGAGGACAATCAGTGAAGATGATGGCTGCTTGGAAGAAAAGGGGGGGGGGCATCTGCTCCAGAGAGCAGGCTGCAGGAGGCCAGATAGAGAACCCAAACATTTTATTCTGCACAAGCCATGTGGAAACTGCTCTCACCGCTCTGCTGTAGGCTTGAAGTTAGTCCACGAATTTTAATTTAAGTAAAGGGAGTGGGGCAAAATTAATACTCAGGTTCTATAGTTAGAGAAATTAGGCTTTTGGCTTTGTTTTCGAATAATGGGTTTCACATTTCCTTTCAGAAATCCTTAGGTAGAGAGGGAGCCCTAAGATCCCAGAGGAACAAGCAGAGGGCCCATAAAATTATGTTATCAGGGAATGGGAAGATAAACCAATGAAGTAAACAAGGAAATAATTAGTTCCTCCCAAAAGTAAATATTGGCAAAACATGGAGAGACTATTCACTGCACTTACATAAATGACAGGACTCAGTGACCTTCACTTTGATTGCCAGGCTTATAGAATCTTCACTGTTATTGAGGAGTCCGGTCACATAAAACACTTGGCAAAGGCCAAATGGATTGCGTATTATCAGAATGGCAAAAATAGCAAGTCTGGAGATCCTTGCTGCCATTAACACATATTGAACACTGACCAGGAAAATCTCTAAGGAAGATGTTGGCAGTAGGGTTGTAAACAGATTAATTTATGAAGAAAACAGTCTGAACAGTCCTTAATCTATGTGGGCGTTACATCCATTCGTAGGAGAGATTTGGTGGCTTCGGACAGGTTTCTGTGTTTTGTTGGCTTGTTGAAGATGCGATGACCTGGATGAATGAGTGAACAGCTGGTTGAGGTGGGGACGGGCATTATTGAAGTTAGAGGATATATTATAGATAAAACAGATGACCCTGAGGCGGTAATGAGTGGGTGGACTAAAGAATGACAAATGGGAGAAGGGAAAATATTGAATTCATCTTAGGGCAACTATATCATCCTTTGAAGAATAATCCAAAACACATTCCAGACATTAATTGTGAAATTCCTGAAAAATGTGGGTGTGCTTAACATCTCCCAGGCTATGGTGCAAGCAGAGATGATAGTGTTGCTTTAGCCTGTAAATACAATAGGGTAGGAGGTGGTAAAATGAGTGGAAGGGAAATACCTTTAGCAAAGCGGGTTCCTGTAACGCTGTGTTCCGTATGGCACGTTTGATATCAGGATTTTGGAGACACCCCAGTAAAGCTCATTTAATTATTTGAGGGAGAAACAGTAGACTAGTTAAGCATGCATGAATAACACATTGAAAGCCTTCCTTCTCTAATTCTCCAAAGCTGCATTTTCAAAGATCTGACTTGCCTTTGCATGGAAATCAGTCACTCACTCATTGGCCTTCTATGCTGGATAAGGGGGATGCTGGGGAGCCCGGAGTCCTCTCAGATGTATTCTTTGCTCTGTACACTCTTAATCAAGATGAGAAATAAAGACGGCAAGACTGTAAAAAGTCTACATAATATAAATTCAAGCCAAGTAGAAGTGATTTTGCAAATCTAAGTATGATTAATTGGCTAGTGAAATTTCTGGATAAAATCAGTAGTAGGAATCAAAACATCTGAAGTGATCTCTTCAGGCTCTGGTGGCAAAGCAGACAAGGGGTATTTGAATTTGACCTAGGTTTAAAAGTATGAGTAGTAGCTCTTTCTTTTGTGGGGGGACGTGATCCTACCTGTTCTCCTTAGAGCCTATGCAATTTGTCTCAGAATGTTTCTCAACATCTAAGAAGGAAGTGGTATTCTTAATGCCTTAGTAGCTGTGCTTCAAAATGGCAAGTTTCCTTTGGAGCATGGTTTTCTCTTTGTTTTAGCTTGTCCCACTAGGCAGATAAGTGTGGGCAGTAAACTGGGATGTGTCCCTTTATCAGCACCTCTCATCTTCACCCACCCTGCTGCATGTCCTGGGCAGTAGTAGCCTGGTTACATCATTGACAACCTCTGCTTAGTCAAGACCTCCTAAGTCAAGATAAGAGTGGTTGAATATACCTATATGTAAGAATACCCTCAAGGTAAACACTAAACTGTTTATCTTGGGCCAGCATGAAAAAAAAAATTGTTTTTAAAGATCCTATTTTCCTTTGTTAATTGCAAAGTGAACAGTTATCAATACCTTACCTCCCTCCTCCAACCCCAGTTAATTCCCTACATGAAAATACCTATCTGTTGGTAGAAGAGTGTAGAGTTCAAGAACTTGGGGCCAGGTGTGATGGCTCAATGCCTGTAATCCCAGCACTTTGAGAGGCCAAGGCAGGTGGATCGCCTGAGGTCAGGAGTTCAAGACCAACCTGGCCAACATGGTGAAACCCCATCTCTACAAAAATACAAAAAAATAAGCCGGGCATGGTGGCAGGCCCCTGTAATCCCTGCTACTCAGGAGGCTGAAGTGGGAGAATTGCTTGAAACCAGGAGGCAAAGGCTGCAGTGAGCTGAAATTGTGCCACTGCATTCCAGCCTGGGCAACAGAGTAAGACCCTATCTCAAAAAAAAAGAACTTGGTTTTTGGGGTCAGATCTGCACTCTGCTTCTGTGTGTCTCAGTTTTCTCATCTATATAGTGGGATTAATAATCAGGTTGCTATAAGGACTCAAAGAATCCCTAAGAAGCAGTTAAAAGACCGACTGGAACGTGCTTACTAACAACAAGTCTTCTAACCAGTATAAGTAAAATGATTTTATGTGGGCTCAGTCTCTTGTTCTACCTAATCCTCATCTACCTGAGTGATGGATCCTAAGTAGTTAAGGAGTGTGGGCTCTTAGAAAGGAAGCAAGTTGTTATTGAATTCAGTCCCTGCCCCTTCTAATGACTATTTTTTATGCCTTGTCTAAATAATTTCTACAAAGTTTTATACTTTGAGTAAGTTTTAGGTCTGGAATTTTTTACATTAATTTGCAGTAATTATAAATGTAACTATCTGTGAGCAAATAATTAAAAATACTTAATTTGAGGAGAAGGTGGAGGACCTAGATGTACTATAATCAGTAATGTGCACTTTGCTTCACATTATCTTCTGGGAGGAAATTTTCCTCCTAGCTCCTGAGTGTTCCCACTGATGACCACCACAGGATTCGGCCTGGCTTGAGCAAAGAAACAGCTTGTACTGCCACAGCTTGACCCCATGGGGGCTATGGTTCTACCTGCTGCTGCAGTTGGTATAAACTAGGCAAAACCAGAGGTCAGAGGATTATCTGTTCCTCTGTTCTTTCTCTAGTTCTACCTGTTTTCCTGCTATCCTTCTGCCTGCAGATATTTACTGAATATCAGCTGTGGGTCTCGCCTCTGTGCTATACAGTAGTGACACCACTTGTGTAAGCCACAGTTTTCCTACGTGTAAGTCATGGATACCTCCCAGGTTCGCTGTGAGGGTTAAAGGAGATAAAACTGCACTTCTAAAATTTTAGTGTGTGCACACAAATCACCTGGGTATCAAAAATGCAAGTTCTAATTAAGTTAGTCAAGGGTGATGCCTGTGATTCTGCATTTCTAACAGATTCCTGGGTGATGCCAGTGTTGCTGGTGCCAGGATCACACTTTAGCAAAAAGCTAGTACCTATGTGTAAAGCATGTACACAGAGTGTGGCATATTAAAAGACCTGATAAATGTTACCTGCTATTATAATCACTATTTTTCAGCCAAAATAAATAAGATACGGACCCTGTTTTCACACAGGCCATGTTCTGATGGTAAATTGGGAAAACAGACAATTCACTGCAATCCAGTTTGGTAAGCCATGAGATACACAGGCACCAAGCATGTCAGGAGCAACTGAGAGGGACTCTAACCCAAATCTGACGACCAGGAAAGGTTTAGTGGAGGATGCAGCAATAAGAAAGACCTGAGGGTCTCCTCTCCTCCCTCCTTTTTCTTATGCAGGATGTTTTAGGAAAAAGAAAACAGGGCTTGGGCCAGACAAACCTGCGCTCAAATCTTAATTCTGTTATTTTTTTAAATTGTGAGATCAGCTTGCTTAGCTTTTCTGAGCTTCAATTTCTTCATCTGTGAAAATCGAATATTAATAGCTTTCTATTAAGTAAATATTGTAGCGAGGACTGGAGATTTATATATATGATCACATAGATGTATATACAAGATGACGTGTGTGCATATATAGTGTGTGTGTGTGTGTGTGTGTGTGCGCGCGTGCGCTAGTTTCTGGTACCAAATAGATTTTTTTTTTTTTTTTTTTGAGACGGAGTTTCGCTCTTGTTACCCAGGCTGGAGTGCAATGGCGCGATCTCGGCTCACCGCAACCTCCGCCCCCTGGGTTCAGGCAATTCTCCTGCCTCAGCCTCCTGAGTAGCTGGGATTACAGGCACACGCCACTGTGCCCAGCTAATTTTTTTGTAATTTTAAGTAGAGACGGGGTTTCACCATGTTGACCAGGTTGGTCTCGATCTGCCGACCTCGTGATCCACCCGCCTCGGCCTCCCAAAGTGCTGGGATTACAGGCTTGAGCCACCACGCCCGGCCAGATTTTTTTTAAAAAGATTAATTTTAACTTCCATTCTATTTTCTATCCTGTCTCATTTTCCTCTTCGTTAGCTTTCTCTGTACGACTAAAAATTTACTTTTGCAGTAAACCACATTGCCACATATGTACCTCGGCAACAATTCCGCATGATCTGCACATGTATCCCAGAACCTAAAGTACAATTAAATATATATATATATATATATATATAATTTGTGGACACACATTTTCTCCATTCTTAACTAAGTCTCTTCAAAGGGGTGTGGGGGGTTAGGGCGGAATTCTGGTGTCAGATGTTTGTCAAAGAGAAAAGAACCATGAAGTGCTGAAAACGGGGTGTGAGTACAGGGTCTGTGGACCAAGGAAACAGGTGCTGGTTTGAGTCAGTGCAACTGCAATTCCCAGCTCCTTTGGCATTTCAGCAGAATATCAACTCTTGGTTGATTTTGTGGTTTGAGCCCCTACATCCCAAGAGCTATTTCAAATCAATAATGATTCAGAAATGGTCTTTTAATATTAATGGCATATGGTTTTATAATAGTGAATTAAATTTCCTTTTTTTGTTAGAACTCACTGAGGTTACAGAAGGAAGCAGCAGCAAGCCTAGCTGGTTCAAAGACCACTGCTGGCTTGGGAATGAGCAGGAGAGGGTGTGAGGGCCAGAGGCCATATGTGTTGCTTTTCTCTCTCCTAGGTGGTATTCTAACCGTCTTTGATGTGGACTAATACTTCAGGTTGGTTATCTAGGCAGTCTTTATGCTTTATACAGTGTGGGATAGGAAGAAGAACACCTAGAATCAAAATATCTAATGTTATTGTCTCTTTAATTCTTAGTGTAGGTATGGCCCCACTTTGGGAGAAAGAACAGAACTATGTACTCTTACCTGTGACTGGTTTCTTTATGCCTGAAAATAAGTATCATTTTTATTCAGTAAATACTGGCTGAGAATTCCTAAGGCAGATGCTTTAAATTGGCTGTTGTGGAACAAGGAGAAAGAACTTGATGAAGAGAAATTCTTGGAATCAGTGGTTTACAACTTTTTTTTTCTTCTTGATGATCAAGCCTTATTATCACATAGTAGAAATTGGATTTTCTTCCAGAAACTCCTTTAGTACCTATCATTGTAGCACTTCTATCATTTATCAAGAGTGCTGGTATTTAGACATGTAACCTACAAACAAAATGAGAAAGATGTCAAATTAACTTGCTAATTCAGACTATCCTCAGATAGTCTGAATATTTAAGAAAGAAAACCAAGTGTTAATTATATTGTAGGGTGTCATTTTATATTTCAGCTTCCTGAGAAGAGAATTTGAACAGTTTACTATTTGGAAATTTTAGCAGCCAGCTACCTTGCCTATAGAAAGGTTAATTAAAAAGGAGAGTGGGCAGATGGTGGTCCATAGGCTGTAACTAGAAACTATGGCTGTCTTATTTATCATTTCAAAACAAAAACCATAAACAAACATCTCAGATTCAAAACAGAAAGGAATTTCTGGCAGGGCAGAATGAAACCTGAGACTGCAGAGTCCCAGTCTACAAGAGGTAACTTCTTTAGCTTCTTATCCAAAGGCCACAGCAAAACGTTTCACAGCTGTGATTAAACAAAAGGCATCTTCTGTTGGAGACTTATGATACCTCTTTTTAAGAGGGCGAAAGACCTGCCAAAATAAGACAAAGGTACCTCGAGGATATTTGACCTGAACTAGACTTTGTGAGGTAGTTGGACCTCTTCAGGCCTTATGATGTGAGGAATGTGGGATGCATAGGCTTGGACCCCTTTGTGTGTCTGTTTATAAGTCTGCAGAGACAGAATATTCCATCATGTTATCAAATGCAGATCTTGAAAACCTTTTCTCACTTCCCATAGTTGGAAGCTTGCTTTTTTTAAAAGTATGGGCTTTTACAGTCTGAGTGAGGAAAAGGGATGATGGATTTCTGGAAGTCAAAGTAGAAGGATTTTTAAACAGTAGGAGACAGAATGGGTATGCTCTATGCTTTTCAGAAACCCTGAGTGCCTCTATTTCAGGCAGATTTTGAGAACATTTATTACCACTGCCTATCACATAAAAATGAGAGACCAAATAAATTTCCATATTTTAATCAAGAGTGTGACTGTATTTGTGTATATCTTAGCTTGTTTCAGAAAGGGTTTGAGGCTGCCCAGAAAGGTGAATATTACAGAATTCTTGTATGTGATGACACGATAAAGGAAAAAACAGTCGTGGCTTTGAAATCCCCCTTCATCCCTTAGTAGCTCAGTGACTTAAACTCCTCAGCTTCCCTTGGCCTCACTTGCCTTAATTTGTTAAAAGAGAATTAAATAGTTACCCACCTGAAGACAGGGGAACTGAGTCAGATGATATCTTAAAGTCCTACTTGTCATAAGATCTATGTTTTTATGACCTGGAAGTGCTAGACAGGAGTCAAATATTACCTTGTGTTTGCAGAGCCAGGAAAGGAGAAAGTGATAGTGTCTACATGACTGCCAGGTGCTGTAGACAGAAGGGCTTAGAGGAAAAGATCAAGAGCTCCTCCATAGTTACGTTTAGCAAGCGGCAGTGGAGACGGCACTGCATGGCATTGGAAAGTTAGTGACAGCTTTTAAATGCCTGAAGTCTTTAAGTCGCATTAACTGTGACCTAGTCTGGATTCAGGGTAGAACTCAAACCTCTCTCATGCCTTTGCTGCCTTTTCTTTCTCCCATTTTCTTATGTATTTCATTAATTATTAAGACCATGAGGTAGGTAGGTGACAGAGACTGCAAAGGGAGAAGCTGGAGCAAAGACAGGCCAAAACTTGCCCAAATTCACATGCTTATTTCTGCGACTGACACCAGGAGAGAGTTGAGTAATTGCTGTTCTTCCTAATACCACAGGCAGCAGCCAAATTCTCCACATTCTTTTACCTTTGCTGCTGTTTTCACTTGCCAGGGAGTTTCCTTGAGGAACAGACTGAATTTAAAGAAACATAGCAGTAATGAATGGTGCATGAAAGGCGGTGTGGGGCGGTGTGTGTGGGGGGGCGGTCACCGGCCAAACGTGGCATGTTTGGTGCCTCATGTTGAGAGGATGAAAGGATGATTCCTGTAGAGGAACATGCTGCACACTGCGCCAGCTCCCAGCTACCTCACCTCTGTGTGCAGCTGAGCCACTGACCGGGAAGCTCTTTGCTTGTATGTGAGACAGCAGATATTCACTAAATTTGTTTCAAGTACAAGCCAACCCTGGAAGTTGTCCAGAAACTTCACCCTTCCTTTGCATGTTGTCCGGCAGCAGGGCATTGAACAAGGTTAGGCAGTATGAACCTGCGACTCTCAAACTTAAAGTAATGGGCATTATTCTAAAGGATGTGATGCCCAGCACAGCCTCCAGTGTATATTGGCCATCAACTTGCTTGCCTTGTGGTTATTACATTTTTGCCAAGAGCAGCCTTTCAGAATGAGGTGCTAGTTAATTCCCCCCAGGCATTTATTCATTAATATAAGTCTGCTGAATGTGAAGTACTCCGTTTGGGAGTATGTGATATGAGAAAACTCAGTGGCTAATTATTGCGTAGCTCTCTTCCTGAGTCGCACTTCCAGTGCAATTACCTAAGCTATCAATTCCTAGCTATGTAAACTTACAGTTTTTAGTTTTCTGTAATATTTTGCTTTTTTCCCCAGAAGATTTTTTTTCACTCCAATCTGTGTGTGACATTGTTAAAAGTTTACTAATAACTGGGTAAACATTTTATATTGTACGGTGACTTGCTCTTTCTTTCCGTTTTAAAAAGATAATATCAAAAGTTAAATCCTGTTCCGGATCTTACCATCTCTCTTCCAGGCTAGGTTTCTGGAATGGGGTGGTGGTAATTTACTAACCTGAGCTTTTGCCCAAGATAGGATCTCCTTTACTCTTCTTTTGGTATATAAATAGGTCTTTCTTTGCTTTTCTTCTGGGTTGGTGGTGCATATTAGCTTAAGAACTTTTAAACCTCTGGGGCAGTAATGAGGCTCTACAAAGGAGACCATGAGTGCATGTGTGTTTGTGGTAGTGAGAGTCTGTGTTAGAAGGTCAGTTAGAGACCCCACTTGCCCACATTTGTGTGCTGTGGTTTGACCCTCCTCTTCTGGTGAATCCCTGCCACAGCCCAGTGCCTCCTGGATCCCAAGTGTCTTGAAAGCCATTGGAAAGATGCTTTCCAGCAGTCTTTTCATTCACCTCCATGATGTTCTTCCCAGCGAGAATGGGTGCACACAGTTTTCCAGCTACTGGTCAACCCAGCCATTGACAGAAGGTGGTGCATGAGTCAATTTCTCTGTGAGGATTCCCTTCCAATGACACTGTCTGCACTAATGGCAAACAGTTCTGTAGCAGTGTTTGCAGGGGAGCTTTTGACCTGCAAACATTTCCACGGAACTTTTTGCCGTATAGGAATATATGAAATGTTACATGTAATATAGGTCAGAAATGTTGCCACATCGGAACATTTGATAAAATGATAAATGTGAGGAAAGTGGTAAAAGGTTGTACAAGGATCTGTACAAGGTTGTAGTAGATTTGCTGGCCTAAAAAGATGTACCCAGGATAGTAAACTCTTTCTGTAGCATCAGCAGCTGGGCCCCTGAGTGGAAATACTCTTTGAGAGACAGGAAGCTAATTCCTTCTTTCAGTGTGTTGTTAACTTTGTGCCTTTGGTTGCAAAGTGTGCATGTATGTATATTTTTTCAGTGCTGAAGGCACAACACAGACAAACAATACCATGCATTATATTATGGATGTGCTGGAAACAATGCCCCAGCTTGAAGCAAGGTGACTGTAGTATCTACTCGGGAGATCAGCAAGCCGGAAAATGACTTCTTAATAAAGGTCGCACATTGCTTTACTTACTGCATTTGAAAAAAGTTCTAATTAAGATGCTTTGGGTTTTTAACTGCCTGGTAATTGGGATCTCTATAGGTGGACAAGTAGAGCTAACTTATTTCGTGGTGATTGGGACAGATTTTTTTTCAATAGTAGGCCATCATTAAACCGTTTTTGACCTTCTGCGGGAACTTTAGATGTGACAGCAGAAAGGAACAGCAGAAATTTAGAATGAGAAATGGAAGACCTCTGTAGGGAAATGAGTAAAATAAAAGAAGCCAGAGGTGTTTGTTGGCAGTAGATGAAATTATTTTTAAACACTACCCTGGGAAAAGGTGAGCCCTCAGCAACCAAGTTTATTGACTATCTATTCAGGAAATTGTATTAGATGCTTTGGAAAGAGAAAGGAAAAAGAAAAGACTTTCTGCCAACTGAAGGCTGGAAAACTTGAGGGAGATAAAGTATTTGCATGCTTTAATAACATAAAGCATGTCCAAAAGAAATACATAATTACAGCTATGTTTGGCACTGAAAATAATCCAGGTATTATATTTTTTAAATTGTGTGTGAATATGTAAGCGAATGCCCTTGAGTCAGAAATGCTTTTGGGTGATGATATTTCTTGAGAGAATGGAAAAGTAGAAGATACGAGGAGCTAAAAAGAGAAGGGATGAAGGATGACTATTAGTTAAGAAGGAACAGTGAACTTTTTCTTTAGAGGGGACATGTTTCATATGCATATTTATTCCACCTCTACTTCTAATCTTAGTGTAATAAACATTTCACTTCCCATAGGGCCTTAGTAATCTGCATGTTGTTACTGTAAGCCCACAGGTAAGGGAAAATTAGACTCCTAAATTAAAGACTTGACCATATTGCTCCTAAAGTTTTAGTTTTCCAACTTTATTTCCAGTTTATCTTGGATAAAGACCCTTTGAGAACTCAGAAAATTAGGAGATGTGGTCAAGACATACTTCTTAATATCTAGGGAAACCAAAGACTGGAGGGTAAGGCCAGCAACTGGAAAATGGGTGTGGTGTTGGGTTTCAGACTCCCCTATAGTTATGTCTTCACGTCATTTAATGTGTTTGCATCCCTCAAGCCCTACCACTTTATGTTCTTTCCTTTGTGAAGCCTTCCTGCCCTGCCTAGGAAAAAGTAATGCCATCTCCCATCCCCCAGTGCCCATAAATAGCACTTTCTCCTTCCCCTGTTATAGCACTTTTCACACTGTGTTAGAGTTCACATTTCTGTCTCTCTGCCTCATTGTGATCTCTTTGAGTGCCAGGATTGTGTGTTATTCTAGCGCTTGGCACACAGGAAGAACTCAATGAGCATTTGTTGACTAAATCTAGACTCAAGGTCATCCAAGATATTATACAAAAAGTTTTTCATCTAGCTGTTTGGTCTGCATTGTGGAAACTGAAACGAATGGCACTCCCCGGTAAGAGAATCCCAGTGAGAAGCCAGAGCATTGAAGGAGGAAAGTTAAACTGGTTAACTTTGCTCACGCCAGTCAGTCTTAGAATTTTTGGTAGTGTTTCCATGATGAGTTAATTTCAGCTGTATTTTTTTTCTTTTGGCAAATATTTAAAGATAATTTTTATTTGGATGGACTTTTTTTCTTGTCAGTTTGTCATAAAGGTGTCATCTTTCATTCACTAACACCTCATCAGCTTGTAAGAATTTTCCTTTTGGGTGTTGCTAGTAACCTTCTCTTGACTGCCAAGGATCTGATATACACTGAACAGTTGAGATACTGTGGTGATCAGCTGCTTGTAAACAGTAACAGATAAAAGATTATAAATTACTTGATCAACACACTTCCGATGACCATATCATCATGACTTGGTGATGGCAAAATAGACTTCTGGATTCCCAGCAGATCTAGGATTGTGTCTTAATAAACATGTATGTTGATTAATCAGGAGGCTGTTTAGTTAACAAACATATATTGAATGATGTTTGTGAGTGCCAAGTGCAGTATGATGCAACCTGCTTAATGCTTCAGGTGATCTCCAGATATCCTAAGGAATTTTTAATCGTACAGCTTCTTTGGGGAAGGGAATCCTAAGCCAACAACCTGAGGGGTGGAAATGTGTGACTGTGAATAATTAAAATGCCTCACAATGATTCCAGCAGGAATTCCATAGGAATGCACTTTAAGGCATTTAGCAAAGCAAAATCCCGTTTGGATTTACTCCAAACCCTATGACTTCAGAGACAGGAATTTTTGATGATTAGTGGCTGGAGCCCTGACTTGTTATTTAGCAATTCCACATTCAGTGTGGAATTGTTTTTTCTATAGCACTAGTTATAAGTTCTTTCTTCATTTGTTTTTCTAAAGGTTTTAAGGAGGTTTACAAATTAAGATGGAATAAGGCATTAGAAACCTAAGGATACATAGCAAATTAAAACCTTGATACCTTTGGTGCTAAGCTTTTCAACTGCTAAAGATAAAGAGACTTGGCCAAGATAAAGTGTATAGAGTCAGAGATGCGTACAGAATTATCCTGGGTATAAGCTCAGGTACCTGTGCCATTTTATCACTTTAGTCCATTGGCCCATTTTCTTAGGGCAGGTTTAATTTTCTGCTGCAGCATGTCCCTTCAGCTTTCCCAAGTTTAAGATGCTTATCTTATGCCCAATGGAAAATTTGGTAATGTTAGTGTATTGTTGGTGGCTTTCCCAGTAGCCTACTTCAGATACTTGTAATGATCATCACCAGTTGCAAAAGTTTTAGGAAAGGGAAGGAGAGAAGCTGGAACTGATGGCTGAGTAAAATTATAGCTGTAGAGCTCTGGTTGTCCATAATGAACAGTGGCAATGAACAGTGAAGATTTAAGCAAGGTTATTTTTTGAGGGTCCACTGATGGTTTTCCTATAACTCTTTAAAAATATTTTTACAGGCCGGGCACGGTGGCTCACGCCTATAGTCCCAACACTTTGGGAGGCTGAGGCGGGTGGATCACGAGGTCAAGACATCAAGACCATCCTGGTCAACATGGTGAAACTCCGTCTCTACTAAAAATACAAAAATTAGCTGGGCATGGTGGCGCACACCTGTAGTCCCAGCTACTTGGGAAGCTGAGGCAGGATTGCTTGAACCCAGGAGGCGGAGGTTGCGGTGAGCCAAGATCGCGCCATTGCACTCCAGCCTGGATAACAAGAGTGAAACTCCATCTCAAAAAAAAAAAAATTTTTTTTAAATCATTTTTATATGGCTTCATTACTATTGAAAGCTCAAAAATCAATTCCCAGACTTCCTAGGCAGGTATGTTCTCTTTTGAGTTTTGCCTTCTCTAAGACTTTATCAGCAGAAGGAGTATTTGAGTTGATGACAAATGCTGCCAAAATGAGAAGTGTGTGTGTTTCTCAAAACTCATGATCCCACAGTTAAATCGAGGGTGTAGGTAAAGGACCCAGAGCTGTTCTTGCTGGCACACTTATCCTCAGACTTTAATAAAGTATATGAATGGAGGCAGAGGACTGGGAAACAAACACTCTTGAAGGAGGGAGTGCCCATCAGCCTGTAAGCCAAAGTAAACAGTTCTTGTAACTGAAAAATAGACTTCCTGGAAGGAGAGAACCAGAGAAGAGGGTGTGAAGTGCAGCCGGCAAGTACCATTTTCAGTGAGATAGACAGCTTTGTTAACCTGAGTCCTGAAAAGAACCTCTCAGAGATATTTGGGGAAATCAGTTGCTTGAACCAGCCTTTGACTGGCCTATTGTGCCTATAGCTGTATCCAAAGATGGCACTTGGGAAGAAGAGGTCACATTTGTGATAGAGAAAGCAGAGTGACGGGGCATTTTGAGAGGTAGAAATGAAGCCAACAGTGGCAGAGCCAGTAGACCTGTGGGATGGCAGTGGAAAGGTATCCCCGAGCCTGTATGTATGGAAATGCAGGCACTCTCTGTCGGTCTTTTGTCACAGTGAGAAAACGTCATTACATCGGCCAGCTATGCACATGTGGGAGATTACGTGATGTGTGCACGTACTTGTGCATGCGCACCCATGTGTACAACATGCACACATGCAAAAAGGTTGCTCACAAGATCATGTGCATTGCTAAAGGTTGCTCCTGATAGTCTATTATGTCCCTTCTTCTGTGACAGGAGTGTGTTTTTCTAACTGAAACTGTTAGGTTCTGTTAATTCCAACAGAAAAAAAAAAAAACTTACCTCTGGCCATCATTCATTAATTTACATAGATTAAATACATGGTAGTTTGTCTCCTAAGTGGCTTACATAAACCTGTGGGCGTCTTTTCCTGTGTCATCTCTTCTGTAGTTCCTAAGGTACTTACTAGGTTTGTAGTAGCTGATGTCCTACCCATGCTATGGGTCAAGAAAGGTAGACTGTCAAAAAGGATTGATGCAGACATTCCTTAGAACTTTTCATGCCCAGAGATTTTTGGAGCTTAGTTGCATGAGGGAAGGGGCCTTGCCTTATAAAAGGAGACCAAAGCCCCTTATTAAAGGGGTCACTCAAAAAAGGTATTATCTAAATTCCCTCTTTGTAGTTTTATTTCTTGAATGTATTTCCCATCATTAGCTATGTGTGCTGGGGCCAAATGTTGGGTCCACCACCATTTTTTAAAGAATATGCTATAAAGGGAACATAACTTTACTAGACAGTTTGGGAAACAGAAGAAAAACCTATCCAAAATGCTCTTGTTCCAAACACAAAAAGTGGTTGCGTATTTTTTTTTTTTTTTTGAGACGGAGTTTTGCTCTTGTTACCCAGGCTGGAGTGCAATGGCACGATCTCGGCTCACCGCAACCTCTGCCTCCTGGTTTCAGGCAATTCTCCTGCCTCAGCCTCCCGAGTAGCTGGGATTACAAGCACGCGCCACCATGCCCAGCTAATTTTTTGTATTTTTAGTAGAGACGGGGTTTCACCATGTTGACCGGGATGGTCTTGATCTCTTGACCTCATGATCCACCCACCTCGGCCTCCCAAAGTGCTGGGATTACAGGCTTGAGCCACCGCGCCCGGCCCTGGTTCCATATTTTTGTGCATATCCCTCTCTAGCCTTACTCTATAGACATTCTTTTTTCCCCACACAGCTTGTATCATGGTTTTTTTCCAGCTAACGTTATGTCAAGTGCATTGTCCCGTGTTTCTACCTTGTCTTCATTATTATAGTTTGTTAAGTAATTGGGTTGTACTGACTGCAGTGTTACTCCTCATTTTCTTTCCCTGTCCTTTTCATACTACTTAAAAAGCAAGCAAGAAAAAAAAAATGTATTTAAGAGAAAATTCTATGTAGTCATACTGGAATTTATTTTCCTGAGTGCCTGGGCGCGCTCCAAACAGGTAACTGATTGTGTCATCTCTTCTTACTAAGCAACTGACCACTCACTACCTGTGCATCTGATCCCTAGGCTCATGGCATGAGGGGTGTGGCTCTTGGATGTTTTTGTTTTATGTACTTAGTATCAGCAGAACTCTATAGACTCTAAGAGCCTGGAAGCTTTGTAAAGTTAACTAACGATTTGTAAGTTTTGTGCAAATAGCCAGCTCTCTAGGTAGAGACATTTTAATTCTGTTGCTTTTTTTTTGTAGCATATTATTGGATTGCAAATGTTTATTTAGTATGAAAAATGGATATAATTAACTAAGTTCTAAATAGGGACTAGATATTAACTTGAAAATGAATTCACAGCTTTTATGCTTTGCATATGCCGTAATGCTGCTGTTACCAAGGATTTAAAGCAGTTTTCCACTTCTACTATGTTATAAATTAAAACCAGAGCCCTAGACGTTATCCAGCAAGGCAGCTATAAAATTGGAAAAAATCTTCGGATCATTGTCAGGATTAAGTTTGTTGAAATTCTATCTGGAAAGTATACTTTTTCTTGTAGTATTATTATTATTGACTCATACAGTGCAACTCATACTGGTTTCATATTCAGAAGGTATATAGCATCCATTGTAATATTTCAGATTAATTTCTGCAGTCTTTATTTAAAAATACAAATCCTCAAAACAAATTGTATAAACAGTATACAAAATCAAATCACCAGGCCTCAAATATAATGTGAATGTTAAGTGCTCTTTGAATTAGCAAAAGGAAGACAAACATTTCGATTACCTCTTTAGTATTAAATTTTTGTTTCTGAGTTATAAATCTTTGAAAATATAATTAGTGTAAGATATATACCAATCAGCATAGTCCAGAAGACACTGAAGCTGGCTGCTTGTTAGTTGGAAAGAGTACCTGTTTAGACTTTCTAAACCACAGTGTGTGGCTAACTGATGAATATGCACTATTGCACTTCCAAAAATACCTTTAGGACCAACATATTGACTTAAGGGAGCATACTTTGTACTGAAAAAGTGAAATCACATCAAATTTAACAGTTTAACCTAGTGTATTTGTAGAATTTTAGTTAGAGCATAGGATAATGACATTTGCTAAAGTCAGCAAGCATGTAAAAGAAACATTTTGAAGTTTGTTATTTATGTTCTACAA